>NC_052395.1:18687527-18847392 GCF_009389715.1 Phoenix dactylifera | reverse complement strand
TAAGCACAGTGAACGTTCGATTAAAAGGTGAGCTCCAAATACATTTATTAAACACAACACCAAAATGTGCGTCACCTCACTCTCTGTTTCCTTAACTGAGAGAATTAGTTATTGTTTCTTAGACATCTCAAATAATATTAAAATATATCAATTCCAAAAAAAGCCGGGAGCTCTAGTGGAGAAGGTGAGTGGAACCGGGAGTTGGTACTCGCCGTGATGAGGTGGGCCGGTTGAACGCGGGCCAGAAGTGGGCCTGGCTGGGGTCGGTGGGCCGGTCATCAACTGGGCCAGCAGCCTGCCTAATGCAAGGGGAGCAGGCCAAGGAGAGCTGAAAGCTTGGACGGGTGTTGGGCCCGGCCAGCCCGACTCCTGCGGGCTTTGGTCTGCGCAGGCTAGGCCAACGCGGTAGCAGGAGCCAATGGTGGACGTCGGGCCAAATTCGCTGTGGGCAGGGCGGGTATGGCGCTCGGAAAGATTGCTGTGGCGTCATCCGACCTTGGTGCCGGCCCGAGTCGGCCAAGGCGGGTGGCCTCACTCGATGGTGCCGGACTCAAGAGGTTGGGGGTGGCTGCCCCTGTCCAACATGGTCACTTCGCGAGGGTCCGAGCTACTAGAGGAGCCCTGAGCGGCAGGCGACCTCTACTGTGGACGACGAGAAGGGGGGGTCAGCCGGATCCACCTACGGGAGGAGCGACGGGCGAGGGCTGACCGGCGTTCCTAGGGGGCGTTGGTGGGCACAGTTGGCATGCCCCTGTCCTCCCTCCGGCTTCGCCACCTGGCTGGCTTCCTCCTCCCCCACGCACCATCCGGCAGCTACGGTCGTTGCAGGGGCTTCCGGTGGCAGAGGGGGTGATTTCGGATGATGGGTCCTCCCAGGTGACCTAGGAGCCGTCTCAGTGCCGAGTCCATTCTTTGCGGACCAGGATCTCTCCCTCCCTCTGAGGCCCACCAAGTGGGAGAGCTTCGTCCCTCATGTGAGGTTATTCGACTCTCTGAAGCGGGCTCTATAGGGGGTGCAAGGAGAAAAGCAGTCAAATGAGGAGGGAGGGAAGAGTTTGTATGACAAAGTGATGGTAGGGTCTGGGGAGGGGACCCTAGCAAACACTCTGGTTATCCAATGAAGGTCCTATTGTGGAACTGTTGGGGGGTGAGGAAGCCCGCCTTCCATAGGTTGGTGCAGGTCCATAATGCTGATGTTTGTGTTTTATATGAGACACGGCTTTTGGTAGGAGTTTGCAATGTGTGAGGAGGTGCCTCCCCAGATCATGGGGTTTCTATGCTGTGGAGTCTCAAGGTTTATTCGAGGGGATTATCGCTGCGTGGAGATTGGGGATTGGCGATATGGACATTTTTCATGTGTGTGACCAGGAGGTTGTGATGGCGATCTTGGATGGCACGACTAGGCCGTGGGTACTTGCGACTGTTTATGCTAGCACATATTTTAGGAAGAAGAGGATTCTGTTGGAAGGAGGTAGCCAAAATCACTTAGCTGGGTCACCCTCCTGGTGGCAGGGGACTTCAACTGCATAGAGGGTCCACAAGAGAAAATAGGGGGAAAGGCTTTCACTTATAAGCGGGAGGTCAGAGAGTTTCAGAATTTCATTACATGCAATGGCTTGGTGGACCTTGGCTTCGATGGCCCTAGGTTCACCTAGTGCAACAATCGGCAGGGGCCGGCCAGGATTTGGGAGCGGATCGATAGAGGCTTCGCTACAGATGGCTGGGTGCAGAGCTTTCCAGACTACCGGATGAGCCATCTTCCGCAGATCACCTCGGATCATTGTCCTATCTTGGTTAGTACCTCTTCCTCTACCCCTATTCATTGTCCATTTAGATTCGAAAAGATATGTTTGTCATATCCCAGGTCTTGGGAGGTGGTGCATGAGGCTTGGCGGGTACTAGTCAGGAGGAATGCCATGTACAGAGTCTCTCGTAAATTGAAGATAACCAGGCGACGACTGCGGCGGTGGAACAGGGAGGAGGTGGGCAACATTTTTAGGAGGGTGGAGGCGATCGAGGAGGCTATCTCTAGGTTGCAGACCTCGGAGGTGCAGGCTGAAGGGTTGACTACAGGAGAGTTGGAGGAGCTTAGATCACATCTGTTTACCCATGATTCTCTTCTCCGCCAGCAAGAGATGTTCTAAAGATAGAAGTCACAGGTCCAGTGGATTAGGGAGGAAGATCGAAATACCAAGTTCTTTTATCAGTCAACTATTATCAGAAGGTAGAGAAACGGGATCAGGGATATCAGAGATTCAGATGGCCAGATGATAGAGGACCTGACAGCCATTAGGAGGGTGCTAGAGTTGTTGTTCAGGTCTAGGTGGACGGACCAGTTAGACCGGATGGGTTCTTCTACGTCACTACCACCATCAGCCAGAGTCACAAAGGAGGAGAATGCTGCTTTGATTAGGACCGTGTCAGTGGAGGAGATTAGGGAGACTTTGTGGTCATTGGGGGAGGATAGAGCGCCGGGTCCGGATGGTTTTCCTCCGATTTTCTTTAGGAGGTACCGGTCGATCATTGGTCATGGTGTAGTAGAGGTGATACATCAGTTATTCGGCTCGGCAGTCCTACAGGCAAATTGAAAGAGGACATTTGTTATACTGGTTCTGAAGAGGTTAAATGCTTCGAGCCGGCCCACTACCGGCCTATCAGTTTGTGCACTACCCAGTACAAAGCCGAGGCGAAGGTTTTGGTCGCCAGGTTGCGTGTTGTTTTACCTAGACTTATCAGTCCGAAGCAGAGTGCTTTTGTGGGGGGGTGTAGTGTAACGGATAACATTTTCATTGCCCTGAAGTTTATGTTCGATCTTCAGCGAGCCCCGTGCTGGAGGAGCTTGATGGGTATCAAGCTAGACATGGAGAGGGCCTATGATAGGATTGGATGGGACTTTCTACGCAGCTCAGTGGTCAGGGTTGGGTTCCATGGGCAGTGGATTGATTGGGTTATGGGGTGTGTCTGCTCTCCCTCCCTTGTCATTTTGGTGAATGGTTTACCCTCGCAGTTCTTTGAGTTGACGATGGGTCTCCGACAGTGATGCCCATTGTGCCCATTACTTTTTATTTTGTGTGCTGATGCTCTATCTAGGGCTCTTAGACAGGTAGCAGAGTAGCAGGTCTTGGAGGTGTACTGACCGGCGGCTGGGTCATGCCAGATCTTGCATCTATTATTCGCCAATGACTGTCTACTTTTGGCTCGGGCCACACGGCGAGCGATGAGGGTGATTCGGGACATAATGGATGATTACTGTTCTGCTTCTGGTTAGGTGGTGAATAGAGCCAAGTCTGCTATCTGTTTCAGTCCCAGGATCTAGCTATGGACCAAGGCTTCCATTAGAGACATCCTGGGTGTGGGTGAGCAGGAGGGCACGATAAGGTACCTTGGGGTTCCCATCACTAGCCGGCATCTTCGGCATAGTGACTGCTTCGAGGTTGAGCTGAGCATCAGACGTAGGTTAGTGGGATGGCAGATGGATGCTCTCTCTATGATGGGTCGTATCATCCTAATGCGGTCGATTCTGAGTTCGATTCCGGTGTACTTGTTGGCGAATACTCAGGTGCCGATCTCTCTACTGAGAGCTCTGGAGCAGCTGTTCAGGAACTTCATGTGGGACAGGCAAGTGGGTAGGAGAGGCATTCATCTGGTGGCATGGGAGGTGGTTTGTCAGCCTCTCAAACATAGAGGCTTGGGGGTTCCGTCTCTGTTGGTGCGGCGGGAGATTCTAGCAGCACGGCGCGCTGCTAGGTTTTTTTAGAGCCAGACAATCTGTGGTGCGCCTTGTTGAGGGCAAAGTATGGTGGCCAATCGATGCGGGAGGAGCTCCGGAGCGGGCGCCACTGTTCCTTCATTTGGCGGGAGATTTGCTCCTCCATGCCCTCAGTGCTTCCACCAATCAGGTGGATGGTTGGGGATGGGCAATCCATTGACATTTTGGAGGATCGGAGGCTGGCAGAGCTTCCGCTCTATAGGAAGCCGACGATGGTTGACTCTGCGAGACTGGCTGGTGGTAGAGGCATGGATCTGATGATCCCTGGAGAGGGCCGGTGGGATGAGGCCGTGATCAGGGAGGTTTTCAGGACACAGCTATCGGAGCGAGTGCCACTCCAATTCCTCAGGATGGGATGGATAGGCAGGTGTGGGCGGCGACTGGGTCAGCTAGGGTGAGGGCAGCTGATATATAGGCATTGCTGGGGGGTGAACCGGCCAGGCGTTGTGAGGGAAGGTGGATTTGGAGGATGCAAGGTCACCCGTGGATGGCACTATTTATTTGGAACGTGGTTTGGAACTGCCTGCCGACTAGGAGGATGCTGGCCAGGAGTGGGATGGAGGTTTCTCCAATGTGTGTGGACTGCCTGGAGTCGGTGGAGACTGTTAGCCATATGCTATTTGAGTGCCCGTGGGCAGCTCAGGTTTGGAGGATGGCATCTTTTCCCTTATTGGGGCTTACTTTTGGTAGGGGAGACTTTCTATGGCAAGTGAGGATTGCCCTACGATCGTCGAACACTGTCGGGTGGGGTACGACGGTTGTCTACCTGGCGTATTATATTTGGATGGACAGAAATTTCAGAGTCTTTGAGGGAGGAGGGGCTCCCCTGAGGTCTGTTGTAAAACGGGTTCTCTGTCAGGAAGTGAAGATCATAGAGGCTGCTGAGTTGGATTCATCTATGATGGCTAGAGACATCTAGGACCCCCTCTTCGCTACCACAACGTCCGAATTTGTTTTTGTCTCTCGGGAGCCCTCACCTTCTGGCTATTTATAGGTGAACTTCGATGGGAGTCTGTCTGACGGCGCCGATCAGGCGGGAGTGGCTTTTGTCATCAGAGATCATAGCGCCAGGCTGATTGCAGTAGGGGTTGCTGCTCCTTCGAGGCCTCGGCTTTTGGGGGCGGAGGTTAGGGCAGCCTGGGAGGGGCTTTCTTAAGCGAGATATGTTCTGCAAGCAGGTTGTATCATCCTGGAGGGAGACTTAGCTTCCCTGATGGCGTGCCTTAGGGAGGAGGGGTGGGAGGAGGTGGAGCACCCGCTTCTGGGTGACATTCGTCGGATGCTACGAGAGTGCCAGCTTCTCTAGGTCAGACATGTCTTTCGGAAGGCGAATCAGGTTGCTGACTGGGTCATCTCCTTCGCTGTGCACCACTCCGGAGAGTTTCTTTGGACTCGGCAGTCTTCCATTTCTTTTGCTTTGTATTGTTTGCTTGATGCTGATGCAGCTAGGTGTGCTCATGCTAGGGTAGTGTGAGTAGCCGATTCACAAAAGAAAAAAACAAAATTATCATTACAGAATTTTAACAAAAAAATCAACTATTCAAACAAAACATCTGCAAGAAACCTGATTTAAATTAGAAAATATCAAATGACATATGATACCATTCACCTTAACCTTTTTTTTTTTTTTTGGGGGGGGGGGGGGGGGGGGCAGAAGTCGAGATGAGCGCTTGAAGATTAAATACATTTTTATGACTGTTATCTTTTATGGACTACTCAGATAGATAATATGATAATAGCATTTTTGGCAAATCTCCTTAGCACTGAAATTTGCCAAAATTAGGTAGCTAGGATCACAAAAAAAAGGAGTTTTTTTGCATGTATACCTTCCAAAATATATAAAATTATATGAATATCCTCATAAAATTACTATTTGTATGTATACCCTTATAAAATACTTGTTTGGCATATATACCCTTCTTTTTTATATATATATATATACACCCATACCATCTAATGCCGTTAAAAACTAAATAATTTAAAATTGAAATGATTGAAATATCCTTATGGGTAGTGTTGCTGGTGGTCCAAACCGAGAACGATTGGCACAGCGGTGTGAACGGGGTCCGTTTGAGTTGCCTTGGTTGGTGTTGATTGCGCTCCACCTTCCACCGGAAACCTGCAAGCAAGCCTCGCACCACCACTGGGGTAGTGGGGGCCCTCCGACGATCAAGTCAGAGGAGATTGGAGGAGAAGGAGAGATAATAGTAGCAAGCAAGAGAATGCACTGGAAGTTCTTGCTTCCCCCCCTTCTCCCCCAGCCGCATATATACCAGGCTTGGGGGTCTTTCAGGGGGGTTTCGTCATCGTGGGGCACGATGGAGCTGCCACTGACGGCGTTACAGGGCGTCGTGGGGCAGCGCTGGGTACGGCCATGACAGGGCGTAGTGGAGCTCCGCCTTGTACGGCCGTTACAGGGGATCGTGGAGCAGCGCCAGATACACCGTTGCAGGGAGTAGTGGAGCAGGAGGCTGCGGCGTGCCTCTGGGGATAGCCTGTCGTTGTCGAGAGATGTCCGACTCGGGGTCGGGCTGGCGGAGACGAAGATGTCCGACTCGGGGTCGGATTGCTGGATCAAGGGGCTGCCGACTCGGGTCGGGCTGCGGAGCCGAAGATATCCGACTCGGGGGTCGGATTGCTGGATCAAGGGGCTGCCGACTCGGGGGTCGGGCTGCGGAGCCGAAGATGTCCGACTCGGGTCGGATTGCTGGATCAAGGGGCAGCCGATCGGGTCGGGCTGCGGAGCCGAAGATGTCCGACTCGGGGTCGGATTGCTGGATCAAGGGGCAGCCGACTCGGGGTCGGGCTGCGGGAGCCGAAGATGTCCGACTCGGGGTCGAATTGCTGGATCAAGGGGCTGCCGTAGTCTTCCTGGGCGCGCGTGCCCGGTCACGTGGGGCATGGTGGCTAAGTTTCCCCCGTAACAGTAGCCCCCACTTCCGAGCCTGGAACAGAAGGGGAACGGGTGAAGGGAGTGATGCTTCGAGATTGCCGCCATCCCTCGGAGAGGCGCGCGCGCTTCGAGCTCCCCGCCTTCTTTATGGCGTATGGCGGTTGTTGCTGACCTGGCAGTCTGAGGATTTCGGCGGACATCCTTCCTTAATGGCGTCGATTCGCCTTTGGGGCGCGAGCGACCCCTTCGGCAGCCAGGCGTCCTCTGGCGTCACCGAGGCGTCACCCACCTTTCCGCCTATTTAACGCGGGGGCCCTCCTCCGTCCGCCTTTCTCTTTACAGACATCTTCGAGTTTCTCCTTTGCGCTGCCGTCATTGCCGTCGGACTGTTCGCTTGCTCCTCCTTTGACGCTCTCGGAGCCGTTCTTCCTTCTCTTCCGGTGAGTTGCCCCATTCTTCAATTTAAGGCTCTCCATACTTTCTCCTTTTGTATTAGTGTACTCCAGTCGTTCCGGTCCTTTTCCCCCTTCTTGACCCCGTTCTGACCGTAGATTCACTGGCCATTAGGGATGGGCGAAGTGAGAGCAGACCGCATTAAGTCGGAGCTGGTCGCCGAAGACCTAGATAGGTTCGTGGCTCGATACCACCTTCCCGAGGCCTGCAATGTTACGCTCCCGGGGCCTGAGGAGAGGATGTCCCATCCTCCTCCAGGGAAGGTTGCCATCAATGAGGGCATTCTTCAGGCCGGGTTCCGCTTTCCCCCCTCGGACTTAGTCGTTCAGGTGCTTCGGGGTTTAAGAGTGGCGCCGACGCAACTGGTGCCGAACTCATGGCGCGCCCTGACGGCCTTTCAGGTTCTCTGCCGCATGCACGAGGTTTCCGCCACCCTGAATGTCTTTTGGAAATGCTACGGCCTGAGCGGCCACCCCCAGGACAAAGGGTGGTGGTGCTTTGCGGCGCGGCGAGGGTGCGGCCTCGTCAAGGAGGCTCCTACCTCCATTCACGGCTGGAAGGGGCGCTTCTTTTTTCGTTGACGCAGATCCCTCTTGGGGAATCAGGGCAACCTGGGAGACGCCGATGAAGTCCCCGATTGGCCTATCGAGGTTGTCGAGGGAGGAATCCGATGGCGTCGCCGTCTTGAAGGGGTTGGTTGCCGAGGGCCGGCTCCCCCCGGTGGCTCGCCTTATTTCCGAGGATACCGTGGTGAACGTCGGTCTGAGCTCGGTCCCCGCTGACCGTGAGCCCGCCACCATTTCTTTTTTAGCTCTTTTCTCCTCTTTCGTCTCGTTCTTTCCTTCAGTTTCTCAACCTCCGACCACCTCGTCCTTTTTGCAGAGATCGACGACGTCATGCGGTCGGACAAGGCAACGGCTGTTGTAGGACGTCCCTACTGGAAGCAGTCCGGAGGAAGAAACGAGCTCCTCCGAGCGGGGCCCACCGGCGAAGAAGTCCCGCCGGCAGGTGACTCCGACGCCGACAGACGGGTCCGGACCCACCGATCAGGGGGACGCCGCGGGCGCGGACCGGCAGTTGACGCTGTATCAGCCCTCCGATGCCGAGACTACCGTTTCTCTGGAGGCATCACCCGGGCGCGCCCGAGATGGACGGGTCGACGTGATCGGTCACCAGCCCAGCCTTCGACTCGGTCGGCTCCGGATGACACGAGGAGGGACGCGCCGAGGCCCCGCCGAGCGGGACCCTGTCAATTCCAGGGGCGGTCCCCGCCCCGAGCATGGTCAGCATGACTCTTCCCCAAGCGATGGGTAAGGGTAAGGCTGCAGAACCACCGTCCGACTCCGGAGAGAAGTCGGGGTCGGCCTTCACTTTCGCCGGCGCCCGAAACCTCATCGAGACGGTGCTGCTGGAGAAGGACCGCAGGCAGGTCCGGGAGATGAGGGTCCTGACGTTGGGGCTGCCAGCTGCGTCTGTCTCATGTCGGTGAGTGTTCTTTTGGTCGTTTTCATCATTTATAGGCTCTGTTGATCCCCGCCTGACGCCCTCGTTTTTCCTATCTCTTAGCTCGCCCAGTACATGATCTGCCTGGAGGAGTGCTACGAGGAACAGGCGAGGCTTCTGGCGAGGGCCGAGAGCCAACTGAAGGCAGTAGAGGAGGGAGGTCAGGCTGCGGCGGGAGGACGACCAGAGACCTCGAGATGAGGCTCCAGGTGGCCGAAGAGCGGGCACTCGGCTTCGTCACCCTCGAGAAGCAACTGTTGGAGGCTCAGGAGCAACTCAAGGTTGCCTCGGGTCTCGAGGGCGAGATCAAGAAGGCAGAGGAGCGGGCCGAGAAGCAGTCCCGGAAGGCTGCCGACTACCGGGAGAGGTGGGAGAAGGCCCAGCGGTCAGCCGACAACGCCCGCAACCGAACCCGGTCTCTTGAAGCCAAGCTGGGCGAATTGGAGTCGGCCTTGGAGAAGTTCCGTGCGAGCGACCAGGAGCTTCATTCGCGCCTGGAGGAGGCTGAGGCTGCTCGCATTGCTGCCGAGGCGAAGCACAAGGAGGCTCAGGCTGATCTGCTGAGGGTCTCCTCCGAGGCGGACGACCGGATTGTGGCGAAGGTCTTGGAGGCGAAAGCTCAGATTATGGAGCGGGCAGAGGCGGCGCTGGCCGAGAAGAGTGCGGAAATCGGGCGTCAGGCGGTACAGGCTTATCGTCAGTCCGCCGAGTTCACCCGTGATATGTCGGAGGCGGTACAAGGCCTATCGTCAGTCTGACGAGTTCGTCCGTGACATGTCGGACACGGGGTCCGACTCCTTTATCTTAGGCTTCGAGGAAGGCCTGACAAGGGTGTCGGCTAAGTACCCCGAAATTGACCTGAGTGGGATCTCTCTTCTAGACTCCTCTCCGGCGCCATTGCCCGCTGATTCTCCAACCGCCTCCCTACCCCCTGCGGACGTGCCCGGCGTTTCCGACCCGGGGGTTCCTCCAAGCTGACCTTCTGTATTTTTGTTCTTTTCTTTGTGTGTTGGCGTTTTGCCAAGTTGTATGGGTCTCGGCTCTGAAACAACGAAAGTTAATGCAAATAGAGTTTCTTCATTTCACTTTCGTCCTTCTTCTTTTTAACTCTTGGTAGCGTCTCGCTGACTCCCGACTCTTGAAATTCTTCTGGCGCTAGGCCAGGTATCTGAGGGTTAGGCCTCAGGGAATTCTTTCGGCGCTAAGCCAGGCATCCGAGCCTCAGGAACTTCTTCCGGCGCTAAGCCGGGCATCCGAGGGTTAGGCCTCAGGAAATTCTTCCGGCACTAAGCCAGGCATCCGAGGTTAGGCCTCAGAAAATTCTTCCGGCGCTAAGCCAGGCATCCGAGGGTTGGGCCTCAGGAAATTCTTCCGGCGCTAGGCCAGGCATCCGAGGGTTAGGCCTCAGGAAATTCTTCCGGCACTAGGCCAGGCATCCGAGGGTTAGGCCTCAGGAAATTCTTCCGGCACTAAGCCAGGCATCCGAGGGTTAGGCCTCAGGAAATTCTTCCGGCGCTAGGCCAGGCATCCGAGTTGTTAGGCCTCAGGAACTTCTTCCGGCGCTAAGCCAGGCATCCGAGGGTTAGGCCTCAGGAACTTCTTCCGGCGCTAAGCCAGGCATCCGAGGGTTAGGCCTCAGGAAATTCCGCTCGTTGGTCGGCCAAGGCTGGCGCAAGCCGAGGCGACCGGTTGGGGCTTCAGGCTAGTTTGCTCCCGGGATGATCATCGGGTTAGCCTGGCATCCGAGGGCCAAGCCTCGGGAGATTCCGCTCGTTGGTCGGCCAAGGCTGGCGCAAGCCGAGGCGACCGGTCGGGGCTTCAGGCTAGTCTGCTCCCGGGATGATCATCGGGTTAGCCTGGCATCCGAGGGCCGAGCCTCGGAAGATTCCGCTCGTTGGTCGGCCAAGGCTGGCGCAAGCCGAGGCGACCGGTCGGGGCTTCAGGCTAGTCTGCTCCCGGGATGATCATCGGGTTAGCCTGGCATCCGAGGGCCGAGCCTCGGAAAATTCCGCTCGTTGGTCGGCCAAGGCTGGCGCAAGCCGAGGCGACCGGTCGGGGCTTCAGGCTAGTCTGCTCCCGGGATGATCATCGGGTTAGCCTGGCATCCGAGGGCCGAGCCTCGGAAAATTCCGCTCGCTGGTCGTGCGCCTGTCGCTTGCCGCCCGACGGGATTTCTCCGTGGCCAGCTGCGATCGTGTTTCTCCTCCTCTCCAAGCGTCGCCTGGGGAACACCAGATGGGCATTAAATGCTAATTGAGGGGTTACCTGGGAAATCGGATCGCCAGTTGCTGCTTGCGAGGAGTGTCAGTTAAGCGGCCGCGATACGCGCGTTCTTCGAGGCGGATGCGGCCTGGGCGCGAGCGGAGATATGTGGACCAAGGGGTACAGGCCACCCGGAGTGTCCTGCACAAAGAATGCGATTAAGGAGAATAACGCTTAGGAAATCGCGGGAAGATACGCCTCGAGAGCCGGATCGGCTCCGGATTCAATGCGCCCGCATTTATTGGAGCCACCCGCATCGGAACGACCGGGGGGCCGCAGTTTGGCTATAAATATAGGTGCAGGTGCGATGGATCCTGCCAAGCCGGAGCTGTTCAGGTTGCCATGGATCGTGGGCCTCCTCTCCGGCGCATGGTTGAGAGACCCCTACCGAAGGAACGGGAGGCGCGCCCTTCGCGACTTCCGCCAACTAGCCGTTTCATCTGGGATCAACAAGGAGGTTCTCCCCGGCGGAACTCCGCTCTAGACGTTTCATCCGGGATCACGTCTCCCCTCCTTGAAGTTCAGCCTCCCGATTGAGCTCCGCGTCAGACGCTTGATCCGGGACCGCGCCTCCATATGCTCTTCTCCCTTGTATTCCTTCTCTCCCCTAACACTGGGGAGGACCGGAATATCCCTTGGAGGTGGCGTTCCCTTGGAGGCAGCGGGAGCTTCTTCTGCGGCGGCTCCTCGTCTTTTTCGTGAGGCGTGGATGGCGCCTCTGGGTAGGAGCAGTGTGGACTTCTCCTTCGTCCACTTCTTCTTCATCCGCGCCGGCTCTTCGTCTTTTTCGTGAGACGTCGATGGCGCCTCCGGTTGGAAGCACCCACTTCCGATGGGATTGCAGCCGCTTCGGATGGAGGTTTCGGGATCCCAGATCTTCAGCTCCTCGGAGTCTCCACCTCTTCTTTACTTTCTTTACACCCTAATTCCTCTCTGGGAATTCCTTGTAATCACACGAGCACACCATTGTAACCAGAAATTATTTAAATGAAAAGTGTTATACATTTTTGAACTGTCTTTCTGGCATTGTCGTTCTACTGGTAATACATCCGCAGGTTAGCGGAATTCCAGCTCCTTGGAATTTCTCGACCATCTAGGGCCTCCAACTGGTAGGAGCCAGGTCGGTTTACCCAGCGAACCCTATACGAGCCTTCCCAATTTGGCGCTAGCTTCCCACCTTCCGCAGGATGAGATGCTTTAGCTCGCCTTAGCACCAGATCTCCGATTCTGAAAAGCTTCGGTCGGACCTTGGAGTTGTAATATCGGGCCACCCTCCGCTGATACATCGCCATCCGAACCTGCGCCATTTCCCTCGCTTCTTCCAAGAGATCCAGGTTTCCTCGGAGTTGCTCCGAATTGGCCTCGGGTCGGTGCGCGGCCACCCGAGGTGAGGGGAGTCCGAGCTCCACGGGGACAACGGCTTCCGTGCCATAGGTTAGGCTGAAAGGCGTCTCCCCGGTAGGGGTCCGATGCGTGGTCCGATACGCCCAAAGGACATTCTCGAGTTCTTCGACCCAAGCTTGCCCCGTCCGACCGATTCGCGCTTTGATTCCTTGGAGGATTGTCCGATTTGTGACCTCGGCCTCGCCGTTGGTTTGGGGATGCGACACAGATGTGAACCGATGCTCGATCCCGAACTCCTCGCAGAAGTCACGGAAATGCTTGTTGTCGAACTGTCGACCATTATCCGAGATGAGGACCCGAGGTACCCCAAATCGGACAATGATTTTCTTCTTCACGAACTTCCAGACTTGCGCCTCCGTGATAGTGGCCAGCGGCTCTGCCTCCACCCACTTGGTGAAGTTGTCGATTGCAACAATCAAAAATTTCCGCTGAGCTGAAGCGACGGGGAATGGTCCGAGGATATCCATTCCCCACTGGGCGAAGGGCCAGGGTGCAGTGATTGGTGCCAAGGGGACAGAAGGGACTCTCTGGACGTTGGCGTGGCGCTGGCAGGCGTCGCATTTCCGTACATGATCCTTTGAGTCCTCCAACAAGGTAGGCCAATAATAGCCTTGCCTCATGATCTTGTGCGCCAAGGACCTAGCCTCCAAGTGTGATCCGCAAACGCCTTCGTGGACTTCGCCGAGGACGTAGGCCGCTTTCGAGGGGCGGAGGCACTTTAAGAGGGGGGCGGTGAACGAGGTCCGATACAGCCTCCCTTCATAGAGTACGTAGTGGGCGGACTTTATAACAAGTCGCCGAGCTTGATCTTCGTCTTCAGGAAGGATCCCTTCGGCGAGGTAGGCGACAAGCGGGTCCATCCAAGACGGCTCCGGATCAATCGCCATCACCGCTCCAGCCTCGCCGATGCTTGGGGCATCCAGGGTCTCCAGGTAGATCGCCCTCGACAAGTTGTGCGCGTCTGCGCCCACTAAGCGGGACAACCTGTCGGCCCTGGCATTTTCACTTCTTGGGACCTGCTGGATGTCGACACTGCCGAGGTTGGGAATGAGTGCTTGCACCTTCCGGACGTAATTCTGCATGGTCGGGTTCCGGGCCTCGAACTCCCTACGGACCTGCCCGACCACCAGCTGGGAGTCGGTGAAGACCTTCAGGCGCCGGATGCCGAGCTCCTTGGTGAGTTTGAGTCCCGTGACTAGGGCCTCGTACTCCGCCTCGTTGTTGGTCACTGGAAATCCGAACCTCAAGGCATACTCGGCTATCACTCCATCTGGACTGGTAAGGACCAGCCCGGCCCCTCCACCTTCGGGGTTCGACGACCCATCGATGTGAAGCGTCCAAATCGGGAGGTCGAGGCTGGGTGTTTCCGGCGACCTAGGTTCCGCCTCCTGCACCGTGCACTCAGCGAGGAAATCCGCGAGCGCCTGGGCCTTGATGGCGGGTCGGGGCTGGTAGCGGATGTCGAACTCACCAAGTTCTACTGCCCACTTCACCAGCCGTCCCGCATTCTCAGGATTGCTGAGGATCTGCTGCAGCGGTTGATCGGTCAAGAGGGTGACAGAATGGGCCTGGAAATAGGGGCGAAGCCTCCTGGTCGCGGTCAGCAGCGCGAAGGCGATCTTTTCAGCCTTCGTATACCGCATCTCGGCATCCCGTAGGACCCGACTGATGTAGTACACAGGCTTCTAGAGCTTTGCCTCTTTCCGAACCAGTACCGCACTGACTGCGGTTGGGGAGACCGCCAGATAGAGGTAGAGCATCTCCCCTTCTTGCGGCTTGGACAGCAGGGGAGGAGACGCCAAGTATTCCTTGAGCTGGTCGAATGCTGCTTGACATTCGGCCGTCCAGAGGAAGTCTTTCGGGCGTTTCAACACCTTGAAGAAAGGTTGGCAGCGTTCGGCCGATTTTGCCACAAATCGTCCGAGCGCGGCGACCCTCCCAGCGAGCTCCTGAACCTCCTTCACTTTGGTCGGAGGGGACATATCTTGGATGGCCTTGATTTTGTCCGGGTTGGCTTCGATCCCCCGCTGGTTGACAATGAAACCGAGGAACCTCCCGGCCGAAGCGCCAAAGGCGCACTTCGCTGGGTTCAGCTTCATGCGAAACTTCCGCAAGGTGGCGAAAGTCTCCTCCAGATCCGCGATGTGCTGGTCTGCATGGCGGCTCTTCACCAGCATATCGTCCACGTACACCTCCATGTTCCGGCCGATTTGCTCTTTGAAGATTTTGTTGACGAGGCGCTGGTAAGTGGCGCCAGCATTCTTCAGACCGAAGGGCATTACTTTGTAACAGTACAGCCCCCGGTCTGTTATAAAGGCAGTTTTCTCCTCGTCCTGTGGAGCCATCATTATCTGGTTGTAGCCGGAGAAGGCGTCCATGAAAGACAGCAGCTGATATCCGGAAGTCGCGCCGACCAGTTGGTCTATCCGCGGAAGCGGAAAGCTATCCTTGGGGCATGCCTTGTTCAGGTCGGTGTAGTCGACGCACATCCTCCACTTTCCGCTCGCCTTCCGGACAAGTACGACATTTGCCAGCCATTCGGGGTAGCTGACCTCCCTTATGAATCCTGCCTCCAAGAGCTTGTCTACCTCCTGGTCGACCATGCCCCACGTGACCGGCACGCGCGCCCAGGAAGACTACGGCAGCCCCTTGATCCAGCAATCCGACCCCGAGTCGGACATCTTCGGCTCCGCAGCCCGACCCCGAGTCGGCTGCCTCTTGATCCAGCAATCCGACCCCGAGTCGGACATCTTCGGCTCCGCAGCCCGACCCCGAGTCGGCTGCCCCTTGATCCAGCAATCCGACCCCGAGTCGGACATCTTCGGCTCCGCAGCCCGACCCCGAGTCGGCTGCCCCTTGATCCAGCAATCCGACCCCGAGTCGGACATCTTCGGCTCCGCAGCTCGACCCCGAGTCGGCAGCCCCTTGATCCAGCAATCCGACCCCGAGTCGGACATCTTCGGCTCCGCAGCCCGACCCCGAGTCGGCAGCCCCTTGATCCAGCAATCCGACCCCGAGTCGGACATCTTCGTCTCCGCAGCCCGACCCCGAGTCGGACATCTCTCGACAACGACAGGCTATTCCCCAGAGGCACGCCGCAGCCTCCTGCTCCACTACTCCCTGCAATGGTTGTATCTGGCGCTGCTCCACGATCCCCTGTAACGGCCGTACAAGGCGGAGCTCCACTACGCCCTGTCATGACCGTACCCAGCGCTGCCCCACGACGCCCTGTAACGGCCGTGTCAGTGGCAGCTCCATCGTGCCCCACGATGACGAACCCCCCTGAAAGACCCCCCAGCCTGGTATATATGCGGCTGGGGGGAGAAGGGGGGGAAGCAAGAACTTCCAGTGCATTCTCTTACTTGCTACTATTATCTCTCCTTCTCCTCCAATCTCCTCTGACTTGATCGTCGGAGGGCCCCCACTACCCCAGTGGTGGTGCGAGGCTTGCTTGCAGGTTTTCCGGTGGAAGGTGGAGCGCAATCAACACCAACCAAGGCAACTCAAACGGAACCCCGTTCACACCGCTGTGCCAATCGTTCTCGGTTTGGACCACCAGCAACAGTTGGCGCTAGAGGAAGGGACGAATCTCAGAGCGATCGTAATGGCACGGCGAGGTGGTCGTGGAGCTTCCAATGCCTCCGGTCGCGGGGCCTCTCGCGTCTCCGGCCGGGAGGCCGCTGCGTCTCCAACACATTCTCAGCAACACTCCACCACTCCACCTCCCATTCAGATGGTCGAAGCCGCTCAGTTCGACCAGTTAGCCCAGCAGGTTCGCACCCTCGCGGAGGCAGTGCAGAACCTGCAGGGTGTGATGTCTCGGGCGCCGCAGCGGGCCCAGGAGCCGCTGCTCCCTGAGCGCTCACCTGTCCTCCTCAACCCGCGCTCCTTCCTCTCCCATGGGGAGGAGCGCCGGCGCGAGGAAGATTCTCGAGCACGGTCCATTCTGCTGGGACCTTCCCATCGGAGCTGCGCGGGGTACGAGAGGCGGGCCCGGGCGCGTTCCCAGACCTCCCAGTCCTCAAGGAACCCGCGCTCCAGTCGGTCCCCCTCTCGGTGCTCCTTGTCTCCCACCCATCGGTCGCGCTCCCTGGACCGGCGGGTGGACGATCTCCACCGACAACTCCAGGTCCTGAAGGGCCACTCCAAAGATCCCTTCGCCGACTTGGAGATCTCCTCCCAGCCGGCGCTTGCCTCGAGGATCCTGCGGACCCCGAATCCGCCGGGGTTTAAAATGCCGGCGATCGAGCCCTATGACGGGGCGGCGGACCCGCGGGATTACGTCGAGAGTTTCAGGACCCTTATGCTCCTCCACGGAGCATCAGATCCTCTCCTCTGCAAGGCCTTCCCGGTGACCCTCCGTGGCCCGGCAAGGGCGTGGTTCGCCGGCTTGGAGGCTAACTCAATCCAGTCCTTCGACCAGTTTACTCGCCTCTTCATCACCCATTTCGCCGTCAGTAGCCGGCGGCGACTGGTCTCCGACTCCCTCTTTGATGTCCGGCAAAACGAGGGAGAAAGCTTGCGGGATTATCTTACCCGCTTCAACAAGGCTACGCTGGAAGTCCGGAACCTGAGCCAGGAGGTGGCTCTTTCAGCCCTGAAGCGTGGCTTCCGAAAGGGCAGACTCACCTTCTCCCTGGACAAACGCCTGCCGCGGAGCTTCCCGAAGCTGTTGTCCCGGGCGAACCAGTATGCGGACGCCGAGGAGGCGGCCGCCCACCGGAGCAAGGAGGCCGCCGAGATCCCTCCAAAGCTCGGGAAGAAAAGGCGAAAAGAGGCACGCCAGAGGAGGAGCCCGACGCCTCAACGTCGGCGCAGAAGCCTGTCGCCGGCGAGGAACCACGGCGCCCTACGCCCTCGTTCTCCGCCCCGACGTTTCAACCGGTACACTCCTCTCCTGACTCCCCGGGCCCAGATCCTCATGGAAATCAAGGGGCGGGAGGACCTCCCGGTCCCGAGACAGATGAAGAAGATTCCTGGGAGGAGGCCCTCTCGGGCGTACTGTGAGTACCACCGGGACCACGGCCACGACACCGAAGACTGCTTCCAGCTTCGGGACGAGATCGAGGCTCTCATCCGCCGAGGGCGTCTCGGTCGATATGTGAACGACCGACGTCCCCCCGCAGACCCGCGTCCGACCGACCCGGCCCCTCAGGAGCCTCGGGAGCAGAATCGACCCGTCACGGGCGTGATCCACACTATCACTGGGGGCTGCCCCCGGCCCGAGAGGAACGCAGGGGGCTCGACTGAAGCGTCAGGGGCAGCCGTCGCAAAGAGGCAGAGGGTCGGTAATGTAATCACTTTTTGTGATGAAGATGTAAAGGGGGTTCAGACCCCCCACGATGACGCCATGGTGATCTCCCTCACTATAGCAAACTATGATGTAAGGCGTGTTCTTGTGGATAGTGGAAGCTCAGCTGATATTTTGTTTTACGAGGCCTTCCAAAAGATGAGCTTGTCCAGACAATTGTTGCACAAAACATCCACCCTCCTCATAGGATTCACTGGTGATGCTATCTCGGCCGAAGGTGTCGTTGAGCTGCCTGTGACTGCGGGCGTTGCACCCGCAGAAGCCACGGTGCGGCTCGGGTTCTTGGTCGTCCGTGTTCCCTCGGCCTACAACGCTATCCTCGGACGACCCGGACTGAACGCCCTTCGCGCGGTGGTCTCTACGTACCACTTGCTCATGTGGTTCCCCACGGCGGCCGGGATTGGAGAGGTCCGAGGTGACCAACCGACCGCAAGGCAATGTTTCCTAGCAACTCTCAAAGGGAAGAAGCCCGTAGAAGCCTTAAGCGTCGAGTCCCTCGACCCTAGAGACGAGGTGGCCTTGCGGCACGGGGAGCCGGCCGAGGGTGTGATTGAAGTTCCCCTTGAGGAAGGTCGCCCGGACAGGACGATCCGGGTCGGCGCCAATCTCGACTTGGGAGCTCGGGCCCGGTTGGTGGAATTCCTCCGAGCCAATGTCGATGTGTTTGCCTGGTCGGCGGCCGATGTACCTGGGATCGACCCGGAGGTCATTTCTCACGCCCTCAACGTCGACCCGACCCACCGACCGGTAAAACAGAAGAAGAGACACTGTGCTCCGGATCGGATCCGAGTGGTCGACCAGGAGGTAGACAAGCTCTTGGAGGCAGGATTCATAAGGGAGGTCAGCTACCCCGAATGGCTGGCAAATGTCGTACTTGTCCGGAAGGCGAGCGGAAAGTGGAGGATGTGCGTCGACTACACCGACCTGAACAAGGCATGCCCCAAGGATAGCTTTCCGCTTCCGCGGATAGACCAACTGGTCGGCGCGACTTCCGGATATCAGCTGCTGTCTTTCATGGACGCCTTCTCCGGCTACAACCAGATAATGATGGCTCCACAGGACGAGGAGAAAACTGCCTTTATAACAGACCGGGGGCTGTACTGTTACAAGGTAATGCCCTTCGGTCTGAAGAATGCTGGCGCCACTTACCAGCGCCTCGTCAACAAAATCTTCAAAGAGCAAATCGGCCGGAACATGGAGGTGTACGTGGACGATATGCTGGTGAAGAGCCGCCATGCAGACCAGCACATCGCGGATCTGGAGGAGACTTTCGCCACCTTGCGGAAGTTTCGCATGAAGCTGAACCCAGCGAAGTGCGCCTTTGGCGCTTCGGCCGGGAGGTTCCTCGGTTTTATTGTCAACCAGCGGGGGATCGAAGCCAACCCGGACAAAATCAAGGCCATCCAAGATATGTCCCCTCCGACCAAAGTGAAGGAGGTTCAGGAGCTCGCTGGGAGGGTCGCCGCGCTCGGACGATTTGTGGCAAAATCGGCCGAACGCTGCCAACCTTTCTTCAAGGTGTTGAAACGCCCGAAAGACTTCCTCTGGACGGCCGAATGTCAAGCAGCATTCGACCAGCTCAAGGAATACTTGGCGTCTCCTCCCCTGCTGTCCAAGCCGCAAGAAGGGAAGATGCTCTACCTCTATCTGGCGGCTGTCACCCTCTTGACCGATCAACCGCTGCGGCGGATCCTCAGCAATCCTGAGAATGCGGGACGGCTGGTGAAGTGGGCAGTAGAACTTGGTGAGTTCGACATCCGCTACCAGCCCCGACCCGCCATCAAGGCCCAGGCGCTCGCGGATTTCCTCGCTGAGTGCACGGTGCAGGAGGCGGAACCTAGGTCGCCGGAAACACCCAGCCTCGACCTCTCGATTTGGACGCTTCACATCGATGGGTCGTCGAACCCCGAAGGTGGAGGGGCCGGGCTGGTCCTTACCAGTCCAGATGGAGTGATAGCCGAGTATGCCTTGAGGTTCGGATTTTCAGTGACCAACAACGAGGCGGAGTACGAGGCCCTAGTCACGGGACTCAAACTCACCAAGGAGCTCGGCATCCGGCGCCTGAAGGTCTTCACCGACTCCCAGCTGGTGGTCGGGCAGGTCCGTGGGGAGTTCGAGGCTCGGAACCCGACCATGCAGAATTACGTCCGGAAGGTGCAAGCACTCATTCCCGACCTTGGCAGTGTCGACATCCAGCAGGTCCCAAGAAGTGAAAATGCCAGGGCCGACAGGTTGTCCCGCTTAGTGGGCGCAGACGCGCACAACTTGTCGAGGGCGATCTACCTGGAGACCCTGGATGCCCCGAGCATCGGCGAGGCTGGAGCGGTGATGGCGATTGATCCGGAGCCGTCTTGGATGGACCCGCTTGTCGCCTACCTCGCCGAAGGGATCCTCCCTGAAGACGAAGATCAAGCTCGGCGACTTGTTATGAAGTCCGCCCACTACGTACTCTATGAAGGGAGGCTGTATCGGACCTCGTTCACCGCCCCCCTCTTAAAGTGCCTCCGCCCCTCGGAAGCGGCCTACGTCCTCGGCGAAGTCCACGAATGCGTTTGCGGATCACACTTGGGGGCTAGGTCCTTGGCGCACAAGATCATGAGGCAAGGCTATTATTGGCCTACCTTGTTGGAGGACTCAAAGGATCATGTACGGAAATGCGACGCCTGCCAGCGCCACGCCAACGTCCAGAGAGTCCCTTCTGTCCCCTTGGCACCAATCACTGCACCCTGGCCCTTCGCCCAGTGGGGAATGGATATCCTCGGACCATTCCCCGTCGCTTCAGCTCAGCGGAAATTTTTGATTGTTGCAATCGACTACTTCACCAAGTGGATGGAGGCAGAGCCGCTGGCCACTATCACGGAGGCGCAAGTCCGGAAGTTCGTGAAGAAGAACATCATTGTCCGATTTGGGGTACCTCGGGTCCTCATCTCGGATAATGGTCGACAGTTCGACAACAAGCATTTCCGTGACTTCTGCGAGGAGTTCGGGATCGAGCATCGGTTCACATCTGTGTCGCATCCCCAAACCAACGGCGAGGCCGAGGTCACAAATCGGACAATCCTCCAAGGAATCAAAGCGCGAATCGGTCGGACGGGGCAAGCTTGGGTCGAAGAACTCGAGAATGTCCTTTGGGCGTATCGGACCACGCATCGGACCCCTACCGGGGAGACGCCTTTCAGCCTAACCTATGGCACGGAAGCCGTTGTCCCCGTGGAGCTCGGACTTCCCTCACCTCGGGTGGCCGCGCACCGACCCGAGGCCAATTCGGAGCAACTCCGAGGGAACCTGGATCTCTTGGAAGAAGCGAGGGAAATGGCGCAGGTTCGGATGGCGATGTATCAGCGGAGGGTGGCCCGATATTACAACTCCAAGGTCCGACCGAAGCTTTTCAGAATCGGAGATCTGGTGCTAAGGCGAGCTAAAGCATCTCAACCTGCGGAAGGGGGGAAGCTAGCGCCAAATTGGGAAGGCCCGTATAGGGTTCGCTGGGTAAACCGACCTGGCTCCTACCAGTTGGAGGCCTTAGATGGTCGAGAAATTCCAAGGAGCTGGAATTCCGCTAACCTGCGGATGTATTACCAGTAGAACGACAATGCCAGAAAGACAGTTCAAAAATGTATAACACTTTTCATTTCAATAATTTCTGGTTACAATGGTGTGCTCGTGTGATTACAAGGAATTCCCAGAGGAGAATTAGGGTGTAAAGAAAGTAAAGAAGAGGTGGAGACTCCGAGGAGCTGAAGATCTGGGATCCCGAAACCTCCATCCGAAGCGGCTGCAATCCCACCGGAAGTGGGTGCTTCCAACCGGAGGCGCCATCGACGTCTCACGAAAAAGACGAAGAGCCGGCGCGGATGAAGAAGAAGTGGACGAAGGAGAAGTCCACACTGCTCCTACCCAGAGGCGCCATCCACGCCTCACGAAAAAGACGAGGAGCCGCCGCAGAAGAAGCTCCCACTGCCTCCAGGGGAACGCCACCTCCAAGGGATATTCCGGTCCTCCCCAGTGTTAGGGGAGAGAAGGAATACAAGGGAGAAGAGCATATGGAGGCGCGGTCCCGGATCAAGCGTCTGGCGCGGAGCTCAATCGGGAGGCTGAACTTCAAGGAGGGGAGACGTGATCCCGGATGAAACGTCTAGAGCGGAGTTCCGCCGGGGAGAACCTCCTTGTTGATCCCAGATGAAACGGCTAGTTGGCGGAAGTCGCGAAGGGCGCGCCTCCCATTCCTTCGGTAGGGGTCTCTCAACCATGCGCCGGAGAGGAGGCCCACGATCCATGGCAACCTGAACAGCTCCGGCTTGGCAGGCTCCATCGCACCTGCACCTATATTTATAGCCAAACTGCGGCCCCCCGGTCGTTCCGATGCGGGTGGCTCCAATAAATGCGGGCGCATTGAATCCGGAGCCGATCCGGCTCTCGAGGCGTATCTTCCCGCGATTTCCTAAGCGTTATTTTCCTTAATCGCATTCTTTGTGCAGGACACTCCGGGTGGCCTGTACCCCTAGGTCCACATATCTCCGCTCGCGCCCAGGCCGCATCCGCCTCGAAGAACGCGCGTATCGCGGCCGCTTAACTGACACTCCTCGCAAGCAGCAACTGGCGATCCGATTTTCCAGGTAATCCCTCAATTAGCATTTAATGCCCATCTGGTGTTCCCCAGGCGACGCTTGGAGAGGAGGAGAAACACGATCGCAGCTGGCCACGGAGAAATTCCGTCGGGCGGCAAGCGACAGGCGCACGACCAGCGAGCGGAATTTTCCGAGGCTCGGCCCTCGGATGCTAGGCTAACCCGATGATCATCCCGGGAGCAGACTAGCCTGAAGCCCCGACCGGTCGCCTCGGCTTGCGCCAGCCTTGGCCGACCAACGAGCGGAATTTCCCGAGGCTCGGCCCTCGGATGCCAGGCTAACCCGATGATCATCCCGGGAGCAGACTAGCCTGAAGCCCCGACCGGTCGCCTCGGCTTGCGCCAGCCTTGGCCGACCAACGAGCGGAATCTCCCGAGGCTCGGCCCTCGGATGCCAGGCTAACCCGATGATCATCCCGGGAGCAGACTAGCCTGAAGCCCCGACCGGTCGCCTCGGCTTGCGCCAGCCTTGGCCGACCAACGAGCGGAATTTTCCGAGGCTCGGCCCTCGGATGCCAGGCTAACCCGATGATCATCTCGGGAGCAGACTAGCCTGAAGCCCCGACCGGTCGCCTCGGCTTGCGCCAGCCTTGGCCGACCAACGAGCGGAATTTTCCGAGGCTCGGCCCTCGGATGCCAGGCTAACCCGATGATCATCCCGGGAGCAGACTAGCCTGAAGCCCCGACCGGTCGCCTCGGCTTGCGCCAGCCTTGGCCGACCAACGAGCGGAATCTCCCGAGGCTCGGCTCTCGGATGCCAGGCTAACCCGATGATCATCCCGGGAGCAGACTAGCCTGAAGCCCCGACCGGTCGCCTCGGCTTGCGCCAGCCTTGGCCGACCAACGAGCGGAATTTTTCGAGGCTCGGCCCTCGGATGCCAGGCTAACCCGATGATCATCCCGGGAGCAGACTAGCCTGAAGCCCCGACCGGTCGCCTCGGCTTGCGCCTGCCTTGGCCGACCAACGAGCGGAATTTCCTGAGGCCTGACAACCCTCAGATGCCAGGCTAACCCGATGATCATCCCGGGAGCAGACTAGCCTGAAGCCCCGACCGGTCGCCTCGGCTTGCGCCAGCCTTGGCCGACCAACGAGCGGAATCTCCCGAGGCTCGGCCCTCGGATGCCAGGCTAACCCGATGATCATCCCGGGAGCAGACTAGCCTGAAGCCCCGACCGGTCGCCTCGGCTTGCGCCAGCCTTGGCCGACCAACGAGCGGAATCTCCCGAGGCTCGGCCCTCGGATGCCAGGCTAACCCGATGATCATCCCGGGAGCAGACTAGCCTGAAGCCCCGACCGGTCGCCTCGGCTTGCGCCAGCCTTGGCCGACCAACGAGCGGAATTTTCCGAGGCTCGGCCCTCGGATGCCAGGCTAACCCGATGATCATCCCGGGAGCAGACTAGCCTGAAGCTCCGACCGGTCGCCTCGGCTTGCGCCAGCCTTGGCCGACCAACGAGCGGAATTTTCCGAGGCTCGGCCCTCGGATGCCAGGCTAACCCGATGATCATCCCGGGAGCAGACTAGCCTGAAGCCCCGACCGGTCGCCTCGGCTTGCGCCAGCCTTGGCCGACCAACGAGCGGAATCTCCCGAGGCTCGGCCCTCGGATGCCAGGCTAACCCGATGATCATCCCGGGAGCAGACTAGCCTGAAGCCCCGACCGGTCGCCTCGGCTTGCGCCAGCCTTGGCCGACCAACGAGCGGAATCTCCCGAGGCTCGGCCCTCGGATGCCAGGCTAACCCGATGATCATCTCGGGAGCAGACTAGCCTGAAGCCCCGACCGGTCGCCTCGGCTTGCGCCAGCCTTGGCCGACCAACGAGCGAAATTTTCCGAGGCTCGGCCCTCGGATGCCAGGCTAACCCGATGATCATCCCGGGAGCAGACTAGCCTGAAGCCCCGACCGGTCGCCTCGGCTTGCGCCAGCCTTGGCCGACCAACGAGCGGAATTTCCTGAGGCCTGACAACCCTCAGATGCCAGGCTAACCCGATGATCATCCCGGGAGCAGACTAGCCTGAAGCCCCGACCGGTCGCCTCGGCTTGCGCCAGCCTTGGCCGACCAACGAGCGGAATCTCCCGAGGCTCGGCCCTCGGATGCCAGGCTAACCCGATGATCATCCCGGGAGCAAACTAGCCTGAAGCCCCGACCGGTCGCCTCGGCTTGCGCCAGCCTTGGCCGACCAACGAGCGGAATTTCCTGAGGCCTAACCCTCGGATGCCTGGCTTAGCGCCGGAAGAAGTTCCTGAGGCCTAACCCTCGGATGCCTGGCTTAGCGCCGGAAGAAGTTCCTGAGGCCTAACCCTCGGATGCCTGGCCTAGCGCCGGAAGAATTTTCTGAGGCCTAACCCTCGGATGCCTGGCTTAGTGCCGGAAGAATTTCCTGAGGCCTAACCCTCGGATGCCTGGCCTAGTGCCGGAAGAATTTCCTGAGGCCTAACCCTCGGATGCCTGGCCTAGTGCCGGAAGAATTTCCTGAGGCCCAACCCTCGGATGCCTGGCTTAGCGCCGGAAGAATTTCCTGAGACCTAACCCTCGGATGCCTGGCTTAGTGCCGGAAGAATTTCCTGAGGCCTAACCCTCGGATGCCCGGCTTAGCGCCGGAAGAAGTTCCTGAGGCCTAACCCTCGGATGCCTAGCTTAGCGCCGGAAGAATTCCCTGAGGCCTAACCCTCAGATACCTGGCCTAGCGCCAGAAGAATTTCAAGAGTCGGGAGTCAGCGAGACGCTACCAAGAGTTAAAAAGAAGAAGGACGAAAGTGAAATGAAGAAACTCTATTTGCATTAACTTTCGTTGTTTCAGGGCCGAGACCCATACAACTTGGCAAAACGCCAACACACAAAGAAAAGAACAAAAATACAGAAGGTCAGCTTGGAGGAACCCCCGGGCCGGGAACGCCGGGCACGTCCGCAGGGGGTAGGGAGGCGGTTGGAGAATCAGCGGGCAATGGCGCCGGAGAGGAGTCTAGAAGAGAGATCCCACTCAGGTCAATTTCGGGGTACTTAGCCGACACCCTTGTCAGGCCTTCCTCGAAGCCTAAGATAAAGGAGTCGGACCCCGTGTCCGACATGTCACGGACGAACTCGTCAGACTGACGATAGGCCTGTACCGCCTCCGACATATCACGGGTGAACTCGGCGGACTGACGATAAGCCTGTACCGCTTGACGCCCGATTTCCGCACTCTTCTCGGCCAGCGCCGCCTCTGCCCGCTCCATAATCTGAGCTTTCGCCTCCAAGACCTTCGCCACAATCCGGTCGTCCGCCTCGGAGGAGACCCTCAGCAGATCAGCCTGAGCCTCCTTGTGCTTCGCCTCGGCAGCAATGCGAGCAGCCTCAGCCTCCTCCAGGCGCGAATGAAGCTCCTGGTCGCTCGCGCGGAACTTCTCCAAGGCCGACTCCAATTCGCCCAGCTTGGCTTCAAGAGACCGGGTTCGGTTGCGGGCGTTGTCGGCTGACCGCTGGGCCTTCTCCCACCTCTCCCGGTAGTCGGCAGCCTTCCGGGACTGCTTCTCGGCCCGCTCCTCCGCCTTCTTGATCTCGCCCTCGAGACCCGAGGCAACCTTGAGTTGCTCCTGAGCCTCCAACAGTTGCTTCTCGAGGGTGACGAAGCCGAGTGCCCGCTCTTCGGCCACCTGGAGCCTCATCTCGAGGTCCCTGGTCGTCCTCCCCGCCGCAGCCTGACCTCCCTCCTCTACTGCCTTCAGTTGGCTCTCGGCCCTCGCCAGAAGCCTCGCCTGTTCCTCGTAGCACTCCTCCAGGCGGATCATGTACTGGGCGAGCTAAGAGATAGGAAAAACGAGGGCGTCAGGCGGGGATCAACAGAGCCTATAAATGATGAAAGCGACCAAAAGAACACTCACCGACATGAGACAGACGCAGCTGGCAGCCCCAACGTCAGGGACCCTCATCTCCCGGACCTGCCTGCGGTCCTTCTCCAGCAGCACCGTCTCGATGAGGTTTCGGGCGCCGGCGAAAGTGAAGGCCGACCCCGACTTCTCCCCGGAGTCGGACGGTGGTTCTGCAGCCTTACCCTTACCCATCGCTTGGGGAAGAGTCATGCTGACCATGCTCGGGGCGGGGACCGCCCCTGGAATTGACAGGGTCCCGCTCGGCCGGGGCCTCGGCGCATCCCTCCTCGTATCATCCGGAGCCGACCGAGTCGAAGGCTGGGCTGGTGACCGATCACGTCCGACCCGTCCATCTCGGGCGCGCCCGGGTGATGCCTCCGGAGAAACGGTAGTCTCGGCATCGGAGGGCTGATACAGCGTCAACTGCCGGTCCGCGCCCGCGGCGTCCCCCTGATCGGTGGGTCCGGACCCGTCTGTCGGCGTTGGAGTCACCTGCCGGCGGGACTTCTTCGCCGGTGGGGCCCCGCTCGAAGGAGCTCGTTTCTTCCTCCGGACTGCTTCCAGTAGGGACGTCCTACCAACAGCCGTTGCCTTGTCCGACCGCATGACGTCGTCGATCTCTGCAAAAAGGACGAGGTGGTCGGAGGTTGAGAAACTGAAGGAAAGAACGAGACGAAAGAGGAGAAAAGAGCTAAAAAAGAAATGGTGGCGGGCTCACGGTCAGCGGGGATCGAGCTCAGACCGACGTTCACCAAGGTATCCTCGGAAATAAGGCGAGCCACCGGGGGGAGCCGGCCCTCGGCAACCAACCCCTTCAAGACGGCGACGCCATCGGATTCCTCCCTCGACAACCTCGATAGGCCAATCGGGGACTTCATCGGCGTCTCCCAGGTTGCCCTGATTCCCCAAGAGGGATCTGCGTCAACGAAAAAGAAGCGCCCCTTCCAGCCGTGAATGGAGGTAGGAGCCTCCTTGACGAGGCCGCACCCTCGCCGCGCCGCAAAGCACCACCACCCTTTGTCCTGGGGGTGGCCGCTCAGGCCGTAGCATTCCCAAAAGACATTCAGGGTGGCGGGAACCTCGTGCATGCGGCAGAGAACCTGAAAGGCCGTCAGGGCGCGCCATGAGTTCGGCACCAGTTGCGTCGGCGCCACTCTTAAACCCCGAAGCACCTGAACGACTAAGTCCGAGGGGGGAAAGCGGAACCCGGCCTGAAGAATGCCCTCATTGATGGCAACCTTCCCTGGAGGAGGATGGGACATCCTCTCCTCAGGCCCCGGGAGCGTAACATTGCAGGCCTCGGGAAGGTGGTATCGAGCCACGAACCTATCTAGGTCTTCGGCGACCAGCTCCGACTTAATGCGGTCTGCTCTCACTTCGCCCATCCCTAATGGCCAGTGAATCTACGGTCAGGACGGGGTCAAGAAGGGGGAAAGGACCGGAACGACTGGAGTACACTAATACAAAAGGAGAAAGTATGGAGAGCCTTAAATTGAAGAATGGGGCAACTCACCGGAAGAGAAGGAAGAACGGCTCCGAGAGCGTCAAAGGAGGAGCAAGCGAACAGTCCGACGGCAATGACGGCAGCGCAAAGGAGAAACTCGAAGATGTCTGTAAAGAGAAAGGCGGACGGAGGAGGGCCCCCGGTTAAATAGGCGGAAAGGTGGGTGACGCCTCGGTGACGCCAGAGGACGCCTGGCTGCCGAAGGGTCGCTCGCGCCCCAAAGGCGAATCGACGCCATTAAGGAAGGATGTCCGCCGAAATCCTCAGACTGCCAGGTCAGCAACAACCGCCATACGCCATAAAGAAGGCGGGGAGCTCGAAGCGCGCGCGCCTCTCTGAGGGATGGCGGCAATCTCGAAGCATCACTCCCTTCACCCGTTCCCCTTCTGGTTCCAGGCTCGGAAGTGGGGGGCTACTGTTACGGGAGAACTTAGCCACCATGCCCCACGTGACCGGCACGCGCGCCCAGGAAGACTACGGCAGCCCCTTGATCCAGCAATCCGACCCCGAGTCGGACATCTTCGGCTCCGCAGCCCGACCCCGAGTCGGCTGCCCCTTGATCCAGCAATCCGACCCCGAGTCGGACATCTTCGGCTCCGCAGCCCGACCCCGAGTCGGCAGCCCCTTGATCCAGCAATCCGACCCCGAGTCGGACATCTTCGGCTCCGCAGCCCGACCCCGAGTCGGCAGCCCCTTGATCCAGCAATCCGACCCCGAGTCGGACATCTTCGTCTCCGCAGCCCGACCCCGAGTCGGACATCTCTCGACAACGACAGACTATTCCCCAGAGGCACGCCGCAGCCTCCTGCTCCACTACTCCCTGCAACGGTTGTATCTGGCGCTGCTCCACGATCCCCTGTAACGGCCGTACAAGGCGGAGCTCCACTACGCCCTGTCATGGCCGTACCCAGCGCTGCCCCACGACGCCCTGTAACGGCCGTGTCAGTGGCAGCTCCATCGTGCCCCACGATGACGAACCCCCCTGAAAGACGAGAAGGGGGGGGAAGCAAGAACTTCCAGTGCATTCTCTTACTTGCTACTATTATCTCTCCTTCTCCTCCAATCTCCTCTGACTTGATCGTCGGAGGGCCCCCACTACCCCAGTGGTGGTGCGAGGCTTGCTTGCAGGTTTTCCGGTGGAAGGTGGAGCGCAATCAACACCAACCAAGGCAACTCAAACGGAACCCCGTTCACACCGCTGTGCAAATCGTTCTCGGTTTGGACCACCAGCAACAATAATTATATCAAAATTAAATAGTGAATAGCATTAACAAAAAGATCACCTAATATTTTAACTTGATCGAGTCAAGATTTTTTTAAAAAAAATTGATAATGTGATTCGATCTTTGTTTGACTTGTCGATCCAACTGAATCATAAAAGACTTCGCAAATTTCAACCAACTTTTATTTTTTTTAATAAATTTTTGGAATGTATACCCTTCTAAATATGAGAAACTACATGAATACCCTCGTAAAGTTGCTATTTGCATGTATACCCTTATAACTTTTTTTTTGCATATCTACCCATAAGGGTATTTCAATCATTTTAATATTAAGCTATTTATTTTTTAATGATATTAAATGGTACAGGTATTTCAGTCATTTTAATTCAAGCTATTTATTTTTTAACGACGTTAAATGGCATGGGTAGATATGCCAAAAAAAAAGATATACATACAAATAGTAATTTATGAGAGTATTCATGTAATTTTGTATATTTAAGAAGGTATACATGCCAAAAAAAACCTTATATATAATATCCCAACTTAATTTTAAATCCAAAATAAGCTTTGGTTGTGTCAAATGAGGTTGTCCAAGATATATTAGCTCAAGAAAGACTTACAAGATGTATATTTAAAGAATGCCTAAGATATTTTCTAGATATATAAGATATTTCTCTACATACATAGATGTATGCATTCATGCATCCATGCATGAATGCATACATATGTACATGCACGGTGACCTATTTTTTGGTGGATTGAAATTGTTTCAAATATTACTTTAAGTCTCATGATCGGTAGACTTGGACTTTATAACAAAGTTTTTTCATATCAAAATTTGCCTATATGTATCTAATTCTAACGAGTCCAATTTGATGATATCAATATATCATCCAATCAGAGACTGCATCTTAATTTAGACCTATGTCCGATGGCTTTTTAACTAACTTTTGTCATATCAATTCTGATCCATCTAAATCCAATTGGAGTATGTCAAATTAGATGACATTCGTACCTAACCTAATTCGTGGCTGCATCGTGGGTGCATGCATGCGTACATACATCCACTTTTTATCTCTATTTGAGTTCCAACTGAATCATCAAAATTGATTTTAATTGAGCCACGGGAAGGGTTTTCCATTCAACGAGAAGAGGCTGAGAAGGGCCACGCTGATGCGGACAGTGCTTAACTAGCAACAGCCATAGAAACTAACTCCACTATACTAGCCTGTTTGAACTTGCATAGAGAGATCAAGGCTTTGACCGAAGCTTGAACAACAGAGATATTTCTTCCTTGAAACCTTTCATTTCAACACCACCAAATCATCCAACCAGTGTGGCAGAAAAAAAGGCAGCTCTAGTGTCGTGGAATGAGCACAAAATCTTAATATTTGCCTTCACTGTGGGTATTCCGCTCATCCGGATGGCCCCAAGAGAAGGCACGGAACATTTTCTCAAAAGTCTATGAATATAACCTTCATTGGTGCATAGAAATTAGTCACCAAAAGAAGAAACACAAAAAAAAAGAATGGACATTTAAAACAGATTTGGCTAAAAGATTTTTTTTGCCTGACGACCGACTCTCGAAAGAATTTCCATATAGAAGGTTGCAGTATTTTGGTAGGCAACTTTAGATATTTTGCGCCAACAAATATCTCAAAATAATGTGCATAAACATCATAGGGCCTTGAAGGCTCCCAATTTATCTGAAGTCCAACCGAGAGACAGACCCAAACCTGGGCAAACAAAATCCCTGGATCGAACCATACGGAGACGAGTCAGATTTAGGGCTGTCAACGGGCCGAGCTGCTCGGGCTCGGCTCGGGCCCGGCTCGGTAAAAGCCCGGCTCGAGCTCGGCTCGTTAGTCAAACGAGCCCGAGCCCAAAATGAGGCCCGTTTAAATCTGAGCCCGAGCCCGAGCTCGAGCCCGAGCAGCTCGCGAGCCCAAACGAGCCCAAAAGAGGGCTCCAAAATTGAATTGGATTGGTTTGGGTTCGGACTTAGCCCGTTAACCCAAACCCAATCCGTTAATCACTTAATCCTTCCCTCCCACAGTCCCACGGTCCCACCTCCTCTTTCTTTTTTTTTTTTTTTCTCTTTTCTCCTTTCGGACCTTTCTTCTGGGTTTCTTCAGAAGCGTCCGGGTGTCCGGTGTCCCTCCCCTCCCCTCTTCCGGATGTCCCTCCCCTCCTCCCCTCCGGGTGTCCCTCCCCTCCCCTCTCGCCTTCCTCCTCCGCCGCCGATGCCTCGCTGCCTCCCTCCGCCGCCGATGCCGAGCTCGGTTCTGGAGGTTTCGATCGGAGACTGGATAGGGTTGTCCCTTCCCCTCTTTCTTCTCCGTTTCTCCCTCTCTCTTTTCCCCTCTTTGCCGACTCCTCCACCGGCGACGGCGGCGAGACTGCGACAGAGGAGGGGAGTCCCTCGCACGGGATGGTCGGGCCGCGGCCGGCGACGCCTGCGGCCGAGCCCGCGGCGCCCGTGGCGTCCTCGGCCGTGCCTGCGGCAGAAGCCCGTGCCGGCGGTGCTCGCGGCCGAAGCCGGCGGCTGCCGCACGCGACGAGGTGAGTCATTCTTCTCTTTTTTTTTATTATTTCTTTCTTTCTATCCTTCTTTCTTCTCTTCTTCTTCTTTTCTTTCTTTCCTTCCTTCATTCTTCTCCGACGAACCGTCGGAACCGAGCTCGGCTGGCGGCTGCTCGTTCTTCTCTCCGACGGTCGACGGAGACAGGAACGAGGATGAGGATGGGGCGGGCTCGGGCTCGGGCTCGCCGCTCGGGCTCGAGCTCGGGCAAACGAGCTTCACGAGCCCAAGCCCGAGCCTGAGCTGTGCCGCCCGAGCCCGAGCCCGAGCCCAATACTGGGCTCGGTACCGAGCCCGAGCCCGAGCCGGGGAGTTGGTGAAACGAGCCGAGCCGAGCCTGCGGAGGCTCGGGCTCGGCTCGGCTCGTTAACAGCCCTAGTCAGATTGGCGGGGTATCCGTGTGCAGCTGCATCTCCCACGTTTTTCTTTCGGTTTCCGTTGGAAAAGTTAATAACAAAATATCTGCCGTGAGCTCGGGAAGCGTTGGCCATGCTTATAATTGTTGCCGTGTGGGAATCGAGCTGCCAAGTTGGCTGAGTTAGTAGAAGTCCCGATAATCGATTATTCAGATCTTAAAAATTGGCAGCTGACGGCGTCGGATCTTAAAAATTGGCAACACTCTGACGACGTCGGATTCGATTTGAGATTGCAAAAATGAAAAAATTCTTTTGCTAGCATCCGATAAAAAACTCTATGATGCCAAACTCAGATAGACTCTCGAATAATAGTAGAGATGCTAAGAAGTGGCAGAATAATGATACAATAGTATACGAGAGCTCGAGAGCACTTACTAAAGAGTCCCTCAGAATTGATTTGTATAAGCAAGATCAATATCGGTTGCTGAAAGATTCAAATATGTGAATCGGTCATCTTTAGCAACCCATAGCACATTCTAAAGGTTGTGCATGGATGTTTCACTCCTATATCATGCCACATATCTCTTGTTCATGCAATTAAGAAAACCACTTATAATTGTGGCTGAGGTGTCCCCGGCTGAGAAGGGATTTCAAAATTCAAAATTGCTTTTGGGCTGACCATACAACAAATTTTAACCAAGTGACGGAGGTACTGCGGCGAGTTCTGATTGGTCAGTTTGTCGCGTCAGTTGTGGATAGTTCCGGGGTAATGTCAATTAGGAACAAAATCATCCAATCATAGCCATCACAACAAGATCAATCCAATCGGACCGTCCCAGAGATTTAATAATAACTCGAAACATTACAACAAAGGTATATATGAATCAGCAGTTATATATTGTAGATATCATGTATTAAATATTAATTGTAAACCAGATAGTGGGAACCAGAAAATTTACAGCGGGCGGAAAAAGGACGAAAAAGGAGAGGCCCTTTTGTCGTCTTCACTCACCTGCCCAAGTCAAAGGCCACTCACGAGAGAGAAGAGGACGAGAAGGACAGGAAGGGAAAAGAACTTAATGACGAGGGCAGAAGGGGAAGAGGCGGTGGAAGAGTCGAGCTTCTGAAACTGGAGGGAGTCGACGGCGAGGGGCATGTTCTCCTGGTCCGGGCTGCACCGGTAGCCGCCGTCGCCGTCGTGGCTCGGCGGATGGGCGCTGTAGAGTACGGCGCGCAGAACAGCGGACACCGTCGGGATGTAGGCCGTCTTGTTCTTCGCCAGAAGCCACGTCAGCCCCATCAGCTGGCAGTCCCGCCCGAACATCCTCGCCGCCCGATCGCCGGCTCCTCCTTCGTGGCCCTTCAGCTGCATGCATCACCACCACACGCGCACACAAAAAAAAAAAAAAATCAGATCAGATCTGCTCTTTCAACATCAGCCGTCTGATCAAACGCTGAGATGAGAAAACAAGAGCCTTGTTGTCCACTAAGCAAGAGAACTTCTCGCATTTTCAAGTACGAAACAGAGACTCATGCTTTCTAATTTCCTCGTTTTAGAAAAAGGGCAAAAATGAAAGCGCATCAAGACAAGGGTGTTTTGGTAAACTTGGACTCCGGCCGGCCGGCCGGCAAACAGAGTTCATAGGTTGGGCCTGGGAAGTGAGGAACAGATGCAGGGAATGCATATTTATTACTATGACTTGCATTAAATTTTGCCCAAAACCGTTATCTAAATTTTACCATGGCCACGAGGCCTTATTTATTATCCTCAGCAGGTAGGACTAATTGACTAAATCATTATGCTGAATTCTAAGAATTACTTCTTTCGATTTTAATATTATAAAAAAGTTAATTTTTATCCCAAGAAAGCTGTCTGAGAATGCAAGACGCATAATCGCATAGTTTTGATTATAAATTCGAAGTAGCACTGTAGATCCTCTTGCTCCCTTTGATAGTATCCGACTTATAAGTTATAATTAGAAATGAGCCCCCTGTTTCGAAGTAAAAAGTTACAAAGTTAAAATGCTTTTCTACTGTAAAATAATTAATAAAGGAATATCCCACAAACCAAAAAATGGTAACTGAAAACTGAGAAAAGTCCCATTTTAACATTTCTTCAGCATTGCCTTCAATCATTAAGGGAAGAAAATTGATAGAGGTGATATTTTATTTCCCACTAAATGAGAAAAAAGAAAATCGAACAGAAGAGATTAAAAGCAATTAAGAGTTCTGAACTTTGCTTGCAAACTTTTTTTTTTTTAAAAGATAGCATTCCAATAATTTTATATTTTTTCTAAAATGGTTAACCCGATTAAATTAAAGAAAAAAATTAATAAAAGACAGACCTTCTCCAGCGAGCGCAGACAGCGGGTGCAGCCGGCGTAGGAGGCGTTGCGGCAGTTGCGCTCCAGCTCCCGGACCGCGGCCGTCGGGGTGGCGTTCCGGGCGGCGCCGCCTCCGCCTCCGCTAACGTTGAACGCCGCCGGGCAGCGGAGCGACCCGATCTGGTGGAGCCGGATGCCGCAGAAGCAGAGCACGGTGTCGCACGTGGCGTTGGGCCTTGGCAGGCGGATGTCCCGCTGCTCCAGCGAGCTCTGCAGCGAGTCCACGCACTTCTGGTTGTCGTCCGGCATCAGCGGCCCGTCCGCCACACCCTTCGTCGCCGCCGGCGGGGGACGGACCTCCAGCGCCGACCGGGCGTGGGCGGCGAAAAGCCAAGCGGCGAGCACCGGGCAACAGCGGCTGCGGTCGAGGGAGCGGCCGCAGGCCTCGCTGACGCCCCCGAAGAGCTCGTCGGAGAGGTCGAGCCGGCAGGTCTGGTTCTCGGCCTGCACGACGGGGAAGGCAGGGACGGTGTTGGGGCCGGCGGAGGGGAACTCCCCCGGGTCCAGCGGCTGCTTCTCGTCGGAGTACGACTCCGGGGAGATTACGGCGGAGGCCGGAACGGTTAATAGGGCGCCAGAGAGAAGGAAGAGTAAGAGAATCGGCGAAGAGATTGTTGTCATCTTCTCTCCGTTTTCCTCGCTTTCTTGATTCAAAGAAGATTCAAGAGATATTCTGATACAAAACCTTTAAAAGAGAAGTGGCGTTGTTGGAAATGTGGAGGAGAGGAAAAGGTGAGAGGAAAGAAAGCTGTAGATTCTTTCTTTGGAGACTTAAACTTTTCCCTTCCTCCTTGGCTCCTCATATGAGAGAGAGGGGGTGCGGGTATAAGGAAAATCCGCAACTCCAGCGTTGTTATAATAAAAAGAAAAGAAGAGGAGAGAGAAGAGGGGAGAGTGGCGGTGTCCATTTCACGGTCATTCCCGGGCGAGATTGGCACGGTGGAGGGCCTCTTGGACTCTTGAGTCTGTGACCTTTCTTCTCCTCTCTTCTCTTCTGTATGGAGCTAATCACAGGCTACAGCTGAATTCGGTCATTAGAATCTGACACGTGGAGAAATGTGACGATTTTTAGGTGTGGGTCCCATGCAAGAGTAGACGGTCACCAAGGGCACTCGCCGCGCCGTAGAGTAAAACGAGAAAGAGGGAGAGGAAAGCCCAGCTTTTGTCGTCTAGGTCTCTTACCGCCCCCCTAGATGCTGCCCTGAGGGGCGCATCAATCACGTTATAGGTCCTTTGTGGGAATGGATGTATTATGAATGGATTATTTGGACCGGTGTCAGTTTTTTCGAAAGATTAGAGCCGTTGCACCACGTAGGACCGTTCTCAAGAGAACCAGAATGGTTCTGGACATCATAAATATGAAACAAGGAATGTTAGTTTATGTGATATTTTGCTATAACAACCATTAATTTTCTTCTTTAATACCATATCGGACAAAGTATTTCTGTGCCAATGATCATTGGTCGGTTCATCAGAAATCCGGTTGTCAGGTATTGGTACCGGACATGGGTGAGGTTGGTGGTGCCACGCCATGCCAGCGTTTAGCCAATCACCAACTTCCAGGTCCTCGTGCGAGCGAAGCGGTGATCAGTAACGGAGGATATATTATTTTTATAAAATAATTGATCTGAAACTGATGCTATTATGATCTATGAATACTCAATATCATAATCTTGTTTCTTATCAAATATTCTTGTATTATGATAACTAATAATGATCGCTGCAATAAAAACTATTTATTTTAAGCAATGGTGCGAACTAGGTTGGAACTTGGAACCAAGCTTTTTTACTGTAAAGCAGAGAGGGGCCCCACGACCCAGCCTAACATATGAGGGTGGAGTCGAGAATCGTGGGCTGGGGGATTAAGAAGGAAAGGGTTTACGGTTCTCGAGGAGGGAAGAAGAAGAGAGGGGTATTGTTGTCGGCCCTGATTCCAGTACTGGGCGGACGACATGACGAAGCAGCGCCAGGTGAGTGCGGACGCTAGGAGTTGGACAGCCAGATACGGATGAGTGGGCGGTGGGTTAGGTTTGGTGACCAGCTATGGTTCACGGGAAGTCGTGAATGGGTGCGGTTTTGGCCGCTATTGAAACTATCGAGGAGAATACATCAGAGTCTAGTGCCTCGCCAAGCAATTCCACAGTAACTCACAGCAGAAACACGACGGAAGCTTTTTTTTTTTTTTTTTTTTTTCTTTTTTTTTTCTTCTTCTTCTTCTCCTTCGTCTTCTTTTCCTAAAAATAAGTATTTTATATATCACGTGAATGAATACACCCAGTAGAATCAGCAAAAACTAAGTCATACAGTGCCCTAGGCAATTCGTCCTTCCCTGTCCATAGGGTGTCTCCTGAGTGGCACACCACATACGCCGCACCCAGTCCGCTGCCCCATTAGCCTCTCGATACACATGTTTAGCCTGAAAGACCACTCCATCACTCACCATATCCTAAATATCTTGAAGTAAGAAGCGTACCCCTTTCCCTCCTCTCGAGCTCTTTTGGACCCAACTGATCACAGTGGCTGAGTCACCCTCCAATATGATCGAGGTAGCCCGGAGCGCTCGTCTAGTGTAGCATAATCCGTTCTATGCCGCCCGTAACTCTACTCCTTGCATAGAGATGTCAATGATTTGGCGGCCGCTGGGTGAAGCCTCTTTGTCTCGCTGGAAAGAAAATGGAAAAAATGGATGAAAAATGAAAAGACTCATTTTCGGATGGTAGTTGTGGATCATGTCCTGCAAAATAGCAACAAATCAGAGAATTCATCGGAGCCAGATTCTTCATTGATTAAGTCAAAAAGAGTGTTATCATATGGAAGAAGAGAAGAAATTTGATACCAGAATCGGAAGGGTAAGAGTCTCCTAACTCTCATGCGGAGATTCTGGGTTTATTATAGCCATGGATTTCGAAGTCTCCCGAGGGTCATACGCTCATACTCCAAATGTTTGAAATCATACTGTGACTAATTGAGGTCATGTAATAACCATTTAGGGATGTCCTGTAACTGTTTAAAATCGTATCATAACTATTTATAATCATATATCGTAACCATCCAAGATTGTGATATAACTGTCTAGAGTCGTGCTATAACTATCTAGGGATATGTTATAAGTGTTTTAGAGTTGTTATTATAGATATTAACTCTTGGCATAGTGGAAAGAGCGCAATTCCGTATGGAGTGGTAGGGCCATTGCTCGATGTAAGAGGGCTCCAGGTGGCCTAGAATGGCTGACAAGATGAATGGCTATCTAGTCGAGCTATAACACTTTTATGCAGTGTATCGAACAATATGTGACCTTAGAGGTTAGCTGCTTTTGGTCTGCCTGCCCTAGCTTTTAGATAAGTCGGAGTTGACTTGACATGATTATATTGAGGAGTTATAGAAGATGTCCTAGTTGCCATGTCAGTTACGAGCCAGACAAATCCGATCATACCATATCATCAAGCTTATTTTACGCTGTATCAACTCGATGGAAAATGGCATTCTCTTTATCCCATTAGCCAACTGCCTTCAACCATTAAAGATCATCCTGCCCTGAACTTGAAGTCTTTGTCTAAAAGGGCGGTAATAGAAACTGTTGCATCAAATCATATATTCTTTTATTACGTAATGTCCTTAGGCATTGTCCAATGAATTGTCTTGGTGAATTTCCTGCTATCACTTATACTTCACCTTCTCTCCACCGCCTAGCTCATAGTATAATTATATAATGGTGTTGCTCTTGTATACGACCCACTTGGATTCATGGGATTGCGCTATGCATTGCAACTAAATAGGACTTGACAGAGATTTAACTCCATTTTAAATTAGCTGGTTTCGGTGTTGAAAGTTAAAAACAACTTCATATTTTTCTGCTTGTCCATAAAGCAGCTCTCATTTGCTTCACAGAAAATGTATGGTCAAAGAAAAAACGAAGGAAAATCTTTTATTTGGTTGGAGTTTTAGATAAAAAAACAACATTCTTATGAAAATAAAATTTTCATATTTCTTGAAAAAAGAAAAACCAATAATAAACATAAAAAAGCTAAGTTCTCATAGGTTGGAAATTAAAATCTTTTTTTTTCAAAACTACTCTTAAACAATCAAAATTTATAGACAATTTTTTTTATTAAGAGTATAATAAATATTTTATATAATTTTTCTAAAAAAAGATACTCAGCCAAATGTACAACTTTTTCATAATCAATCAGACAAACCAAAATCATTTTTCCAGTATCATATTTTTAGAAACCAACCTTTGAGAAAAAGTATTTTGATTAGAAAAAATCTCCCACCAACCAAAAGAAGTCGCAGACTTTGCTTGTTTTGTTCCCGCCCTTTACGAGTCATCATGCTTTCAACTTTACATCCCGCCTCAAGTCGGCCTAAAACTATAGCAAAGAAAAGAGAAGCATAGCAAATCAAAGTCGGGTGGTTCTATATACACCCCCCCTATTGCTCAGGACACCCCCCAAAAATTAAAAAAAAAATAAATACTCTCTACACCCCCCCATTTGCTAAGGACACCCCTAAAAAATTAAAAATTCCTAAATTACCCCCCACCCTCCCCACCCCCTCACCTAAATTGCTCTCTACACCCCCCAAACCCCCCCCCCACCCCGCTCTTCCCCTCCAAAACACCTCGCCAACGCCCAAAACCCCCCGTTCCCCCTTCTCCCTCTCGTCGCCGGCATTCTCCCGATCTCCGACCACCTCGCCGGCTTCTCCCGGAACCACCTCGCCGGCTTCTCCCGAAATTTTTTTTTTTCACGGTTCGTGCTCCGTTCGGCACTGGATCGCCGAACAAAAGGCTTCTGTTCGGCTGAACAGTGCCAGACAGAAGCCTTCTGTTCGGCCGAACAGATCTGTTCGGCCGAACAGATCTGTTCGGCCGAACAGATCTGTTCGGCCGAACAGATCTGTTCGGTTGAGGGTTGCCGAACAGAAGGCTTCTGTTCGGCACTGTTCAGCCGAACAGAAGCCTTTTGTTCGGCGATCCAGTGCCGAACGGAGCACGAACCGTGAAAAAAAAAAATTTCGGGAGAAGCCGGCGAGGTGGTTCCGGAAGAAGCCGGCGAGGTGGTCGGAGATCGGGAGAATGCCGGCGACGAGAGGGAGAAGGGGGAACGGGGGAGGAGGGGTTTAAGGGGGGTTTGAGGGGTGTTTTTTTTTTTTTCTTTTCAAAACGAAACGGAGGAGGAGGAAGGGGGGTGTATGAGAAAATTTCAAGGGCAATATGGTAATTACACTAAAGGTTAGTTTGGGTTTTTTTTTTTTTGGTTTTTGGGGGGTGTCCTGAGCAATAGGGGGGGTGTATATAGAACTACCCATCAAAGTCCTATGATGAAGCTATAGAATGACCAAAACAGCCCTATCAACCTGTTATCTATGTGCAATCAGAGACTGGTGAATGCCAAACAAGAATCACACGGTTTAACCAAACGTCATGCATTTGGAATGGCCTTTTTAACTTAAGCAACCCCACCCCAACCCTATGTGCCTCGAACCAAGAAATGAGGAGCCCACATGGTGCAACATGACACGAGTTTGGGTGGAGCTTGACAGCAAAAGAAGTAGCTTTAGAAAAGAATCAACCAAAAGGGACGAGGGAGGTCCAAAAAGTAAAGAGAGAGAGAAAAAAAAAGGTCTAATTCTTGATGATTTCACCCTCCACATGGAAGTTGCCTCTCTCTCCTCACATTATCATAGTATCTCCAAGAAAATACACCCCCCTCGAAGCCCCCTTTATGTACCTGTAGTTCTTTTATATTCATTTCTTTTATTCTGGAATCAGTCCTCTTCTTATTCCCTACCCTTATCGACAAGAGATTGGAGTCACCAGGTAGGGACCCGTAGAGAAAACTATAAAACAAGAAGACAAACAAGCACATATACTTAAAAAATCAACACCATCAGAGCTTGGGGAAGTGCGGACGTAGTGACAAACCCCCAGAATCTACTTATCTTGTGTATCAAACCCCAAAGCCCGTTACAATCATGCCCATTAAAAGCTCTAATCAAAGTGCTAAAAGCCATCTCAAATCCCGTAAGGATTTAGCTTTACAGGAGCTACTTTCATGGGATTCTCTCTTTGGGAGATGGGCTCAAATCATATTTTAATGACTACACTCTGGGGGATGCGTCGGCTTCCCATTCCCGAGCCCAAAGCTTTTTGAGGAGGGAGGGGGTGGCTTGGGTGGAGTGGTGAGCGTGTTCGGGAAATGGGCTTAGGTAAACCATTTTAAAATAAAAAGAAAGAGAGAAAGAGGCAATCATGGGATGGTGGGCCTAAGAAGTAGATCTCCAAATCGCACCTTTAGCTGGTTCAGGGGTGGTCTCTCACTCCTCAGTATCCAAACTTAGGTTCAATCCAACCATCTCTATCTTTTCTTTTATCCCCACAGATGGCAGCCTTGGCGTGGGGATAGCAAGGTGTCAGCTCCTCTTCCTTTGTTTTTTTTTTTTTGTTTGTCGGGCCGGAGGACAAATTTCACATCTGACAATTCTGAAAAGGCCCATCAGGCCCAGCTGTGTTACTTTAGTTTTATCTAAATTGCTTTGCAGCATCACATCACGATCAAGATCAGCAGATCTGATGATCTATGAGACACCCACTGATATATCCTTCTCGTGTCACGATCAATTTGCGTTCTTGGAAATTTGATGTCCGAATGCTAAGAAAGTAACGAAAAATTACTTGTTGTAAATGCTTTGAAGTTTGTATTAAGGTTTAAAAAAAAATCATAAATCTGCCATGCGGTCAGTAGGAAGCACTTGGTCCACAACTCTAGATGCGAGCTCACCGTAATTTAATTAGGAATCATGTTTCTATTTGATATGATTAAAAAATCAAACGTTCCGTAAATCCCTTGGATCGCATTGCTGGGTTCGATGAATCCCAATAAGATCCAGTTTCATAATTTTGGTTTCTTTGCTCGTGCATGTGACGCCACACATTCTTTATACCACATGTACGTTTCAGCTGCGAAATGACCGATAAGTTCCAAATATAGTTTCAGGTGGGACCCAGCACTCACGGGATACATAGCAGCAGATGATGATGCGCGTCCGCCAACCAATCATTTCAACGAAATGATGCAAGAATCATCCAGATCTGATACCAAGACTCTCTTGGAAATCATTTAGTTTGCTGTAAAAAAATTTTGTCATAAAAATATTTTTTTCTAAAACACTGATATCTAAATATGTGACATTTAAAATTATTATTTTTTAATATTTAATTGATCAGGAAAAAAATAATATATTTCAAAATGACTTATATTTGATCGGATATTTATTTTTTTAAAAAATTATTTAAAACACATGTTATATCCTTAGAGAAAGAACTTATTTTATTTTATCAAAAGACTTAAAAGTATATTTTTTAAAAAATAAATCAATTTTCAGCGGCCAGTGAAAATTGGACTTTCTCATTTCTCATATGAATTTTTTTTACTAAAATATAAAAATTTTATTTCTATAAAAATGCTAATTTTCGATCTCTTTTCTTTAAAAACTCTAAATAAATTTTTTTTTTCTTTTTTTGTTGACCGCACTTTTTTTTTTTTTTTTTGTATCTACTGGATCAAATGAATCCTGGTGTAACCAATAGACTGTAGCTAAATTTTTGGCATTTCTTTTCCTTTGTTTTCTTTCTTTGATAACTTAGAGAACAAACAAGCTGCCATTTTACGACGAATTGCTATGCACAAACGGGAGAGAAAAGGCCTTCCTTGATATTAGAAGGCCATACTAGACCTTATTTAGACTATTCAGATTTTTTTAAAAAAAAAAAATCAATGTCTGCCATCAATATTTGAGCAACCTATGCGAAATAACATTCAAGTCCACACTCCCGTTTAAATCCCAATGGAAAAGATGACAATTCTCTGAACAATTTGAAGTTCCAACAATTCCAATCCATAAAATAAAATAGGAAGAGGCTCCACCTATAGCTTTCTCATATGCAATTTTTCATCTCAAGCGACACCACAATAGGAAAGTGGTACAAATGAGACCCACCATGCGCTAGAATATTGTTGTCTTCTACCATCCTTTTCCGAGGAAAAAGATAAGGAGGGAAGCTCTTACATTATTGTAACTTCCCCGGGCCAAAGGCACGGGTCAAGAACCTTAGCTTGTTGTGGGGCAAAGAGCGTAGGGGACACCTAGTTCACGTCCACTCCATATTCAGAACCTAGATTCATCCTTGACGACCTTATCTTTTGTGAAGCCGTTTCATTTTGTTTTTGTTTTCTTTGTTTTGAAAAAAAAGAAACCTTTAGAACACAAAAGCGACTGCCCGGTTAACCTTGCCAAAGGTGGCGGACGCATCCAAATCCCATGCAGAGATACCCACGGCCACTAGACTCGAAACAACATTAACCTGTGCACCCGTGAACCTGTCGTGGATTTCAATTGAAAAAATTTTAAAGGAACGAAATTCTTTCGTACTACAAGTTTTTCGTATTGAATTTACCTATTCCAATTAACTATGGAAAAACAATAATAGTAGTAATAACAGAAAAATTCAAAAAAAAAGGTGATAAAAAGGAAGCCCAACAAAAGAAATGAGGAACCGGCTTAGGTGCAATGATGCTTGATAAGTTGATAAAATGGCTTAGCTTAATACATCTCCATGACCGGTCTAAAACCTGGGATCGACTTCAATCCCAAATAGAGGAGGACAAAGTAGAGAGACAGATTGAAACCTGCGGTCTCTCTGCTTAGGGATCCAATCCCAGACAAGATGCCATTAGAGTGATAGTACCAATTATGCTTCTGTATCATAGAGATGGTTGACAATTTTCTTTGTGGGCATCAAAGACAAACTTTGTCTCCCAACCACATGGCCGCAGGTCTGGAGGCGGGGCATAGCACAGTTCACCACTCTTTGGACGTTCGCCAGCAAAAACAAGCCACGGGACTCACGTTCACTGTGGCTCCCACCTCGATAGCGTTCTAGCCGGATGTGCAGAGAGTCTACGACAGTCAATGATCAAAATTTTCTATTGCATGGCTCTAACGTATTCACCTAGTTAACAAATCATTGGTTACAAAATCAACTAAAGTAACCTTGGCCGCAAGCATGTAGAAAAAGACTACGTTCTCCCATGCATGTACTAAGGCATTTCCGGTTTATCTAAAAATGATACAGCATTACCTGGATATTTTAAACTCGATGGCAGGGATGGAAGCCCAGTTCTCCAAATCTTCTATCGCAACTCTTTTTCACCCTTTCAACGATTGCCCAGAACCGCGGATTCCAAGCTCGTCACCTCTCCTGTACACATTGCAATTATGCAAAAAGGGCTGCACCATGACCTACCACTGGCAATATCTCCAAGCACTGCCGCATCCTCTTATGTCCATTTTCAATCCTAGCAAAATACAAGAAGAGGAAGGTCACATCAGCTATTAATTTATTCCTGACTTAACTAGAACTGCCCTCCTATAAGACAACAACTAAGCTGTCACTTCGATCCTCCATATCATGATAGTTAAAAGAGGCCTACTTAATGGCCCACAGTTTTATTTTACCCTAGGCACCACATCCCCACTCCAAAGTTTGGCTCCACACCACTTTTAATTTAATCGTCCTCTGATTCTTTTGCTAGCTTATGTCGTTAAACTCAAGCCATAGTTGTCTTAATCGTATTGTTTATTATTTTATCTTCTTTTCATCATGAATTTCCCCGGAGTGCAGAAACCAAATGAATAGTTTGTCTTTCCTTTATTTGTGAATCTTCATAAATGGTCCTTCATCGCTTCCATATCCTCATTTTTATTTAATTTTAGCTTCATAATTATACAACTGAATCCACTCTTAACCCAATTCCTACTTGGGCGACTGAAAAGAGGTATCAAGAACCCACTCACCAGCATAAATAACAATCCAAGTAACCTGAAACTTGGTCTGACCTGGCAGTCCTAGATGTGCATAAATGCCCTACATTACTATAGTTCCATGCAACTGTAACATCTTCCATACTGCACGAGGGAATGTAACACTTCCATATTTCAAGTGCTTTCTATCAGCAGAGCACTATAAATGAATTACGATTACCAACAACCTGCAAACGATCCATAAAAAGTCACCTTCACAAATCTTTAAACTTTCTCATTCATTGCCTCTCAAATACTACACTCTTCAGTTAGCAAAGACTTCAGACACAGGAATTTAAGAATCAAGATAAACGTCAGGCATCAATAGTTATGATGTCAGCAGATACTTAAACAAGAACTGGTTCCACGATACTTGAACTGATCTACCGAGCATGACAAAGCTATCAACCTTTGAATTCCAACGTCTCACACTTTTCATAGTTTGTTTGTGAAGGACAAGAAATCATCATATTGACTTTTCTAATGAAGAAGCAAGGAAAAGATTGGCCTTAGAAGCACAAGGCTTTGCAACGTGGCAAAGTTCTGCGCAACAAAGTTCTGTTTCCACTATATATACTAACGCGAAAAAAAAACATAGGTGAAGCAAAATAAGTAAACTCACAAGATATTATAAGTATGCTAAAACAATTAATGACAACCAAAAACAGAATACAATCTGCTTTGTTTTAGCCAGTCCCATTCTCAATCTAACAATGAGAGGGCCATGGAAAGTAATCAAATGAAACAATATTAGTCAAAATTTTCTTGACAAGAATCTCGACATATGATAGTGAGGTGCAAGAGATCAAGATACATAACTTAGGCACTCTATACAATTTCTGGATCCCAAGAATGTACACTTCACAAAACAATATATATATTTTTTTCCATATGTTTATTTTCAATGTCAAAATTGTTTATGAGAAAAAGTAATCAATGGGTTGCGCCCAGTCCTCCTTGAGTAATAATGTTTTTAGTGTCTGCATAATGTCGAAGTCAGGATCTAGCTTGCGCTGCCAGCCCTACAAAGATATCACTAAAAAATGTCACAGATCTTTTACTTGCATGCACGAATATATGCACTTGCTTTGAAAGTCAAAAGACTCGAAACCATAACTATTGATCAATTAAAAATGAATATCAAGGTATTTTGTGCAACACATAAAACCATAGCAAAATGAGACAATAAAATCAAGGCAGCCTCTCCAATTAGATTTTTTTTTTTTTTTTTGCCCATTCTTGTAAAATCAGCTTCAGCGACTACACGAATGCTAACAAACCTCATCCAACGAGGCCCGAGTTTGAAGATTTTTTATACGCATCCAATTGACACAGAGTACCATGCATGGAGAGTAAAATCCAGAATGTAGTTGGTATTATCTACTATAGAGGAAGGTTGCCAGATTGTTGGACACTCTTATGAGCTACCTAGCTCTCGACCTACATATCATACATCAATAAAACAAAGTCTAGAAAATTTGCTAACAATGGATCTGAAACGAGAACATTTCCCTCGTGCCCATTTTCAGTTTTGCAGACTTTGCAATATGAAATAAAATCACATTATTTTGACAACGAACCCAAATAACTAGACAGTAAAAAAGCACCTAACCTCACTCAAGTGAAAGATGGCTTACTGCAGGGACAACCTTGTCACAACAAGTGATCCTTTCCATACTGCAATATGCCAGTGGAATATTCAACCTAAAGTTAAGATTCCATGACAGCAGAGAATTCTATGCAGTTCAGAATATCAACCATCCATTATGCCTGTCCAATCTTATGATACACATCATGTATGATTTCCTTTACCACAGCTTTTTCCAGGCAAATATACCTTCTTTCAAGTTGCAGACATGGTGACCCTTCATGTTACTATATCTGGTAAAACCTAGAGACTTGAAAGAAAGAATATTAAGTGTTATTACTACATCTGATAAAACCTAAAGAACTGGTAAAACCTAGCAGCTTAATTTTGCAACTTAGATAAATTCGAAGAATCCGATAGCCAAACAGAGTTAACTCAGTGAGATATTCTGTAAACCTTCACAAACAGCAACGACCTCTGACTCAGTTCTTTCATGAAATCCGGTAAAGATGATCTCTCCCTTTCCTCCTGATCATCATTCACTTCCTGATTATTCAGGAATGGAAGTGGGAATACGTGGCAAAAGACAACTCTACCACTTTAATCTGAACAGAGAAATCTTTGGAATTAGATTTTGCGGTTTCTGATGCATTGCTAAGAATATCATGACTAACAAGACCTGCTCCCTTCAAGGCTGTGCTTTTAGTCTATACTTCCGTATACATGATAGAACTTAAATCAACTTGATCATTAATTTATTCACATTGCATACCATGTCCATATCCAATACACGTTAGAATAGATAGTGATATGCATTGGATACCGCTAAGGTACATTTTACGCACTTATGCAAGCACCCTTTAAAAACAAAAATGATCCGATACTTCTCAGATAGGTTTCAAATACTTTACACATATGTTTATTGCTTGCTTAATTCATGTCATGCTTCACAATTCTCTATAGTCAAGTTGTCCAAATTGATACTCAATTCCTAGAACACCAAATGTCCTTTGAGAATATAACATCTAAAGCTCAAATAGTTCATATTAATTCATTGCTTTGTCACAACACATGACCATATAACAAGATAGGATCTAGTAAAACTAAAACAAAACATACTGTTTTTACTGTCTCCAGAATAAATCATCATGAATATGTTTTAGTACTTCAGAAATAAAATCATAAATGTTCTATGTGCAAGGATGTTCAGAACATCATTAAACACATTCTTCAACTATTCCTTCAAAAGATTCTTTGTTTTGAATATTACAATCTTCAGCTTTATGTCCTTCACATCTTTTAACATTGGATTTTGGAGCTTTGGGGCATTGCCTGCTTTTTATTGATGCATAATAACCTGACTTACAGGTGTCTTGAACCTATACTACTTCCCAAATGATCTGGGCATCCAGTCATTGATTTCCAACTAGTTATGTCAGATTAAGGCTCCCACTAGCCATGGTTTAGCTCTCCAGGTATCTTGTTGTAGTTCAAGTTTTCAAACATTTGAAAATTCATATTCTCTTACCTGATGTGTTTAGGTTTCTAGCGCGTTAACACAAATGAACCTGCACCATGTCAGTGAGTTGACTCCTGACTTGACCTGATCCACATAACAAAAGAATGCATGGGCCACCTGAATCTGATGAACCAAGCTACCCATCTAACATAACCAGTTTGGTTTAGGACTGTTGCTATCTCAACTAATTGGCTACAACTTACAGACACAATAAACTTTTAGCTAGATGGTCAGACGCAAAGACAGAGAAGGGAACTAATAGCTTGAATGTTGGATGTTTGCATTGGGTAGTTTACCTGCCATAACTAATACCTAGGTTGTTGGATTTCTATTCAACTGACAAGATTGTAGATTTTAGAAAGAAAAAAAAGATAATAAGGAATGAAGAAGGTGAATGATGAAATATCTCCAGAATTTGGCGTGATTTTAGAACCAGAACAATTATGAGAACTATCCAAACTAGCCAAGTTGTCTATTACAGTAATCCTACTGGATGACTGTTCTTATTAGATTTCAGATCAGATTGCCAGATCGAACCAACAATTTTTGTCAGCAACTAACATCCTCTGGCCATCCATATATAAAACAATTCAGCCCTTGCATTAGAGAAAATGATCCGTTAAACTTGATAAATACATGTAATCGATAAATGCAGAAGAGTTGATTCACCATTGTCCTGTAAGATAGGCATGTCTGTCTTTCTTTTTCCTTCACCTCTTATCAACAAATCAAGATTTACCAGCCACGCTGGACTTCATGAGTAAACATATCATGCTTTATTTTTCTTTGACACTAAAGCAATATCTTGGTAATTTGTCCCAAGCAGGGCTTCATAGACATATGATATTCATATAACAGACATCACATTTTGCAAATATTTTATATTATTTAGCTTCTTATAGTCTGCAATTTGAAATAATATTAACATATCTTAATATCCATTCACTTAGAATGCAACTTACAAACCAAAGTTGGCTAAACATTGTTAGATTGGTAATACAGAATTAGTAGTAGTCCGATAGAGCATGGTTGAAATATTTCAACAACAGGTACATAAACCAGATTAACAGGTGAAACTCATTTTACAGGGACTTTGAGAGAGGCAAGAATCAAGAACTAGTGCATTCCATATCTACTATAGAAAGTTGAAATTGGAGAATCTCATGCATAATTTTTACTTGTTCACCAACACACAGAATTATAAAGATGGGTGTCTTTGATTTCTGTTACAAGCAAGAAAATTTACCTGCAGAACTAATATAGTCACAAGCACAGTGCAAACATTGCCATCGATATTGACTTTGTGCCGCCGAACTTGTTCAAGCAAGTGCTGCATGCATTCAACAGGGTGAAAGATGTCAGCTTCAGGAGTGCCCCAAAAAGTGAATGTCCTGTCCAACTCCTGTTAGAAGCAAATTAGATGATAAATATCAAAGAAAAGTCATGGCTGTAGAGAAGCAATTTATCCTCTCAGGACATAACATTGCTATAACTTGGACAGAATTTGAGTTTAACATGACACCACCAAATGGACTGAAATTCTCTGTTATCAACCCTCCTTATCTCTTTAAAGCATATAACATATACATTTTATGAACTCCATTATTAACATGGTACCACGGAGTGAACTGAAATTTTCTGTCATGAATCCTCCTTATTTCTCAAGAACATAATGTATTATATTTTATGGGTTCCACCACCTTGGACTTTATAGTATCATACCTTGTCTTTTCGCTCCTAGTGGGCCAGTTGTACCTATAAATCTACTTTTGTAGACCAACATAACCATAGTAATTACCATGATACAAGCATTTCAAACTAGTAATGCATTAGATAAAAAAACCTACTTATACAGGCCAATCTAGTGTCTACCTCACTTCTATATATATTCCGTTCGTTTTCACTGCATCACTCTTTTGCTTTCTCTTCTAAGCCTTCCTCTACCCATACTGCCTAACATTACGGAGTAGAAAAAAGCATTCACCATGCAAACAATATATTCTCAAATCTGTTCCCTGACATGTTTGCCTTATACTTAATCCATAATTTAGTGTTGTCCCTGCTGTTTAGTAATTCATATACCTGGTTCTCAATTTATATAGAGCTTGACCTATTATATAGATCAGGAAAGGCCAAAAGCTCTCTCTCTCTGAGTGCACGCATATGGGCATGTTTGGTGTTTTTTTCCTTTGTGCGACCCCAGCAGAGGAGAAGAGAAGAGAGAGAGGGGGGCTGTTCTTTATCATCTTTAATGAACGATCATCAAATGCGACACAACAGGTAAAAATCAGAAAGAGATACAAGCACTGCATAGGATTAAGATACTCTAATGCTGATGTAGTTTTCAGTAGCAACTTATGTTTAGTCCATATTCCAAGCATCAGAGATATATCTTGGAACACATCAGGATGCATCTCAACTATTTTTGCCACTGACAAAAAGCAATTTGAAATTCTTCCAAGTCTTGTAACTATTTCATTAAACTTTTTAATGCTCAAAACTTCAGGTTGACTTGTCAACACACACCACGAGTATAGAGGTAAAACTCAGAAAAGACATGGTCGGTAGAACCATTCCGAACTAGGCGGTTCGGGGCGTACCGAGTCATACCGGCGGTGGATCGGCACGATTCCGACAACGGAAATGAAATCCGACGACAAAAGGGGAGAAGGAGAAGAAAAGAGAGAGCGAGTGCAGGAAGGAGGGGGAGGAAGAGAAAGGAAGAAAGAGGGAGGTGGAGGCCGGCCAGCGGGCCACACGGAGGCCAGAAAGCCACGCAGAGAAGGCGAAGGAGGGTTCCGCAGCCAAGTCTCCTTGTTAATTTTGCAATATTTAAGTGAAGTCGGCAAGTGATTTGCCGATTCACTTAAAAGTCGCAAAATAAAAAAAAGGGGTCGGACCCTATTTAAAACAAAACAGGGAACCTGGCCGCGGAGCCCTCCTCCGGCCGGGTCGTCGTTCCTCCGCCAGCCTCTGCCACCCTCCTCTTTCCCTCCCACTCTCCCCCTTCTCTCTCTTTTTCTCTCTCCCATTCACCCTCTCCCTCGTCTCCTCTACGGTGTCGATATGGGACCGGCACGGAACAATATGGAAGCGTACCGACCCGTGCCACCGGGCAACCGATCCGAGCCCCAGTTCTGGTACAGCAGACCTTGGAAAGAGATATAAGATATGCATAGAACTAAAAGATACAAATGTAGTCTTAAGAATAGACTAGTCAATATTCCAGTCCTCAGATATATCTAAGAACACCAGCATGCACGCCAACTATTAATGACACTGGTAAAAAGCCTTCTTTAATCCTTCCGAGCCTTGTAACTTTCTCATGGAACTGTTAATGTTCAAACTGACTTGTCAACACATTAAACTTTTAGAAAGAAAATGCTATATGTATGTTAACAGCTAATAATTAAAGCATCATTGACTTGCTAACAAGCAGTGAAACCATTATCAATAGGTAGCCATACAGAAATAATTAGCCAACCATCTAAACCACCTATGCCCAAGATACTTCCAAAAGTGTTAGAAGACAATGGTTTGTTTGCCAAGTCTATGACCATAAAAGAAGCTTTTGTCTTATTCATTACATTAAGATAATTCTTGGCATAGTCCTCGAGCATATGGTCCCAGGCATGACAATAGCGGCACCCCATAGAGGGTTGTGCGCATAAAATAGCCTTCTAAATTTAAATATTTGTCTTTTGTTTTCAAGACCAATGTACATCTTCTTTTTCTGTCATAGTCCACTATTTTGTATGGCAGTTTATGTAGATATATTTATGCACAAAACAGAGAGCAAACGAGTATTTGTTATTCAAGTGCATATCCTTTTGGTTTCAATTTTCTCTTAAATCTCTTTGTTATATCATCAAAGAAGTTCCTATTGTTTTCTATCAAAATTGCCCCTAGCAGAGACCTCATGAACAATCACCATCTTCTACCATATTTGTTCTGACAACATTTCTGAACACTATCATCCTTAGCTGCTCCAGCATATGCTCCAAATCCACCTATATCTTTTGAACACTATTTACTTTACTAATACTTGACCCAATCAAGCAAGGGCCAGCTCTGAACTGGACCAGCACAAGCATCCTTCACCCACTATTCCCACTATCACTTGCCACTGACATACAATCAACAAACACTGGCCATGATCATTGCACAACAGCCCCATCATCAATGTCATACTTACCACAGCCAACACCGCCAACGAAAGTGCACTAACACTACCAACCCTTAAGCATAAAATATGTCATCAAACTTTTCTCAATCCAGATAACTGCTTCCCTCCTTGTTTGTTCTGTCACCTCCAACTGAAAGCAAGAAAAGATTTATCGTCCCCCCCGTTGAGTCTCATTTCTGTTTCCCTTCCCTCCTTGTTTGTTCCCTTCCCTCGGGAGGCAAGCCTACCATTGATCACCACCAACAAGAGGCACCGCCATAGCCATTGATGCCCCCAGAATCTACACCTTATGGTTACCACTACTATCACCACTACAAAACTGACAACCACCATCATCAATCTAATGCACAGAGAACTTCTGAACATTTGGCAAAATTCATAGATTGAAAAGCTGTCATTTTAGATCAAACATTCTTAACTAATAATATAAATAGTATTAAAATTCAAATGCTTCTAGAAGATTATGAATTCATATTGAGAAGAAAAAAAATACAGAATTAAATAAATTTGCACTTCTGTGAAAATTAGCTTCTAAAAACTGACACTTCACCTCAATAAAGACCTCTGGATTTGGGCAACTTTGTCTTTTTGATAATCTCAGCGTGCATTCTGCAGCAGTATGACCATCTCGTAAAGCTACGGCCTTGAAGAACTCCAGTAGATTAGCACGGTCAGTTTTAGAAAGCTCAGCAGTCATGCCTACATCAAGGAAAATGATGTGCGGTCTGGCTCTAAAGAGCTTTTTCCTTGAGCGCTTGCTCTGAGGTACTCGAACAAGGATGTTCCCAGGATGCATATCTGCGTGAATAAAATTATCCACCTAACAAGAAGGGAATTAAAAAAGGACTTAGGAACTCATGATCCTGCTACCATAGCCAGATGGTAAAAGAACTGCAACATATGCATCTCGGGTCTCTGCATCATGTGAGGTTTGAAAGATGCCATGTCAATGTGTACATATTATTTGAGTTACATTCTACTAAGAGAACTGTCCTAATGCATATGTGCAAAGTGAAAACTGTAAAATAGGAAAGTGTGATTCCCCTTAGAAAATCTAACAGGCCTGTTTGGATGCCTACGGCCCATGTCTATAAGATAGCCCCACATGGGCTGTTAACGAGAAGTATATAGACAGCGAGAGAAAGGATAACTGCAATCGGAAAAGGTCCATATTGCACATCCTGGGAAAACAAGGATGCTGGATTCCTTTTAAAAGGCAATTTCTGCCATCCAAGGGGCATGGGCTGTTGGCATCCAAGAAACATTGTTGAGTAGTCTTCTAATCCTGCCACCAAATGATAATGTATACTTGATATTTACTTTCGTTAAACATGCTCTATTACATGCAGTCGGCTCCTGTTAAACTCAAGGATGTTATACTGATGAGATTAAATTATAAAAATAATCCAGATATCATATAACAGAGTAACTTAACATACCACAAGCATCTTTAGGAGTGCATGTGTACCAATGTGTGCAAGATCTCTTTTAATTTGTGTATTTCCTTCAAACTCATCAACATAGTGGGAAACACTTTCTCCTTGCTCAAATGTCTCCACAAGAACAGAAGGATGGACGAGTGGATAAAGAGGCCTTGGGAAAGAAACATCCTTCCAGTTGCGGAAATTGTAGATAAAACGACCCAGATGAGCAGCTTCCCTCGAAAGATCGACTTGAGACATCATGAAAACGGCAAACTGGCGTGCACTTTCATCCAGCCTCAACCAGCTCAATCCAGGAATGAAGTTTGAAATTTTGGCAACAAGATTAATTATCACAAAATCTCTCTTAATCGATTCACCAACACCAGGATGCCTAACCTTCACTGCAACTTCGACAGGTTTCCTCAACCGCTGACGAGGATATCGAAATCTTAAAGAAGCTCGATGTACCTGGGCAATGCTTCCAGATGCTACAGGTGTCTCCTCAAAGTTCTCAAAAATCTCAGAGAGTTTACGGCCAAATGCCTTCTCAATGGTAACTTTACTATAGGCAAAGCTATGTGCAGGTGCTTTTGTATGAAGTTTCGTAAGCTCCATGCATAAATCATTTGGGAAAAGATCTGGTCGTGTCGCTGCCCACTGGCCCCATTTTATAAATGCTGGCCCTGCTTTTTCTAGAGTACGATGAACAAGTTGAAGCCATGCCTTCCTGAACTGAATGCCAAAACTATCTGCAAATGGAGCTAGTATAATGGCAGGAGAGAACAAAATCACCAAATATACTGCTCTGCAGATCAAAATTATCCCCTCTAAAATTGAGTAAACAACCAAGGAGAAGTAAACACGCCCATCTTCTGCTCTCATGTGCAGACCATCCCTTGTTGGGAAATATCCCCCGTCTGCAAAGGTCCTCTGAGCCCATGCTAGCTCCCCAAAAGTTAGTGCAAGAATACCAGGGACCACTTGGAACCTAGTGAAAGAAAGGCTCACAGCACAAGCTATCCTACTTAAGGGCGGGAATGTTGGGCCACTATAAGAACAGATAAGACTAAGCCTCTTCCAAACCAATTGAGCATGATGTGTCATAGAAGAATTTCTTGCTGAAAGAGAATAGAAGCTCTTTGCACAGTTACTCTGGTACACATTCTCCCTGATAAATTTGTGTCCGCCAAACATGCGATGCCCTCTACTGGTAACCTTATCATGTAAGAACATTCTGCACAAGGAGGAAGGTATCCCATTTTCAGCAAGTGACCCATAACCCCTTACTACTGAGTGGCCGAATTTTTTGTTGGATTGGAAAAAAAACCCAGCCCTCCTATTCTTTCCAAATGCCCGTAACCTGCACAATAAAGAAGGTTGCAAGTTGCCATTTCAAGAAATTGCACAAATATAAACTTCTATTCTCTAGTTTCTCTAAAACGTTTCAGTCATTTGCTGTTAATAGCAGCACTTCCACATTAAGACCATCATTTGCATTACAAATTAACACAGGAACCTTTTTTTTTTTTTTGATGTAAACACAGGAACCTTTTGAAAACAAAATAAGGCATATATGCATGCAAAACGCAATAAAATAACTTGTTATCAAGGAATTTTGACCAAAAGAAGAAAGGAAAAGAAAAAAAAAAGATTCACGTTGCTAGAATAATGAATGAGATTAATGATGTAAATTCACACTCAAAATAACTGCGACATATACAGAAAATTCAATTTCATATTGCATCAAGAAACCCAAAATCGAAGAAAAATTCCACTTTTCCGTCACAAATCATAACAGTGCAGCGCAAAATTGCAGGAAAAAGAAAGAAAGAAAAAGAGATCAAAACCAACTGGAACAGATTCACTCACCTTCCGTGAATTGCCAAGAGGCGGAGCATCGGCATCCCTCATAACCAATTCAACCCACAGAATATAAACAAAAAACCCATCAAAGAACCAGGAAAACCTATGAGATCAAGAAATTTGAAGGCAAAGGAAGCTGCCGAATCCCTCGCCCTTCCTTCGCCCTAGGGTTTCTAAGAATTCAGAGGAGAAGAGGGAGGCGGGATTTCAAATGCCGAGGCCAGCGATCACGCGGTCGAAGTCGGCCGCAACACCGTGCCGAAGGCTGGACCGACTAATGGGAATAGTCGAAAGAGAATAGGGTATATGAAGGGGTTTATTCCTGGCGCCCAAGAAACCAGACTGGTCAACGCCCCTCCACTGAACCGACATATATTCTCGTTGTCCCGCGGACCATCGTAACGCTGGTCTCGGCGGAGAGTGACGGCAAGCAGCCTTTCTTGAACACTGAAGTCGGCGATTTAATTTGTTCAAAAAATTATCTGTTTTCTACTAAGGTTGACCGTTGGGTTAATGTTTTTTTTTTTTTTGCTAAGACGAGTGGATCGAGTACGGATACACCTAATAAAATCGAAAAATAAAATACCTCAGAGTGTCAAAGGTAACTCCCCATCTCCAGCCCATAGGGTACTACCAGAGTGACTGGCTACATAAGCAGCCATCCAGTCCGCAGCCCTATTAACTTCATGGAACACATACTTAGCCTGAAAGACCCCTCCAGCCCCCACCATTGCTCAGATATTTCGGAGCAAAGGGTGGACACTACCACTTGCCCCCTCCGGACCCAACTGATGACCGTGGCCGAATCCCCCTTCAGAACGATGGAACTGGCCCGTAAAACATACCGGGCGTAACAAAGGCCCACCTAAGCGGACCTCAGCTCCACACTTGGAACCGATATGTCAAAGAGTTGACTGCCTCCTGCAGCCACAATCCTGGCAGACGGTCCTGAAGTGTTGTTTTTTTTTTCTGGGATATGATGGTTAGAACCATGGCTATTGACTTGAAAAGTCATAAGTGAGTTTTTTCATAAATATTGATTGTCTATTAGTTATTTATTTCTGCTGGAGTTTCTTTACATTTGATGATATTATGTTTAGAGTCTTTACGTTATGCAAGGCAAGCATATGCTTTCCCCTTTAGCCAATATGAAGATCCTAGTGTGATTTTGATGTTTACAAAGTCATTGAGGTCAAATGGAAATACTAATGCTTTCAATTCAATTGATCTAATACATAAGTAAGTAAGGAAGAAAGATTTGATACATCCTTGATACGCTTTACTTGATATATTTAAAAGAACTTTCAAGAACACATCTAAAACAAATTATATTGGAAGAACTTGAGGAAAGAACTAATTTAGAGTTTAATATACCTTAAAGTCAAGTTCTTTTAATTGAAGCTTAACTCTGTCATTTACATGCTTAATGAGCTTAAACTTTAATGTGCCAAGCATCCTAAGGAGAAAGAAATGATTTGCAATGTTGTTACTTCTTTTATATGTTTAATGTGCAAATCTAACCTAAAGATGCAGAAAAACATGGTTAGAGTCGACCCCATAAGAGATGGAGTCGACCCTGGCACAATTTGGCACACTTTGGCACATTCTGGCACAAATGGCACAGATCTCAGGTCGACCCTAGAAAAGCTCGGGCCGACCCCAGCTCGGGTCGACCCCAAAAAAAGCTCGGGCCGACCCCAGTTTCAGCCATCTGAAAATACAGCCTTCTGGAATTTACTGAGAGGGCCGACCCCAAGTTTCCTTGAGCCGACCCCAGGAAACCTTGAGCCGACCCCAGAAAAAGTTGAGTCGACCCCAGATTGAAATGTCAAGAAAGCAAGTCTCTGAATTTCCTGAGAGGGCCGACCCCAGAAAAGCTTGAGCCGACCCTAGCCTGATGAACAGTAACTTGAGTCGACCCCAGCATGGCTGACAGCATAACGGCTAGTTCTGCAGAAGTACTTTTTGAGATCCCAACGGCTATAAACGGCTAGTTTCTCTATTCCAACGGCTAGGAAGTCATCTTTGAAGGTTGGAGAAGTATTTAAGAGCCACTATTCATCAAAGGAAGGCATCTTGGTGAGGATCTAAGTGTGCATTCAAGAGAAAAAGAAAATTCAAGAGAGTTCAATTTATTACTTCAAGTTCAAACCCAAAAGAAATATGTTGAGCAGAATTTAAGTGCCTTCAAGAGCTCAACCAATCCATTGAAGAGTGAAGCAATCTCAACGAAGAAAAGAAAAGTGCCTTCAAAGAGATAACATTTTTCTTTTCTTCTCGTTAATGCATATTTGTTATATTTGCTCATTTAGGAGCTTTATACCTTTGATTTTTTATTCATTGTAAGGTTTGTTGGTGAACCCGTAAAACCAACGGTGTAGGTTGTTGGTAAGCCCGTAAAACCAACGTAGGTTGTTGGTGAGCCCGCAAAACCAACGTTAGGTTGTTGGTAAGCCCGTAAAACCAACGTAGGTTGTTGGTGAGCCCGCAAAACCAACGTTAGGTTGTTGGTAAGCCCGTAAAACCAACGTAGGTTGTTGATAAGCCCGTAAGACCAACGTTAGGTTGTTGGTGAGCCCGCAAAAACAATGTAGGTTATTGGTGATCCCGGAAAACCAAATTGTAAAAGTTTTGGATTGTGAGCCCGAAAAACAATCCTATTGTAATCCGAGGGATTATAGTAAAATTTCCAAGGGGACGTTTGAAGAGTGGACGTAGGTGCCTTGGGGTGCACCGAACCACTATACATCGTAGTGTTTGTGTTGTAGCTTCACTTGTGATTATTCTTGCATTATCTTTCATCTTTGCTATAGTTTAATTCATTGAAGTAATTTAAAAAAGCATCCACCGCACTCAACTAAGGAAGTTTTTTAAAGCACTAAAAATTTAGAAAAACCCAATTCATCCTCCCTCTTGGGTTGTCACCTTGGGCAACACAATATTAAAACAGGTTAAATGACCCATAGCTTCATTTTGGAGCCTACAATTAACAAGTGCAAAGCAACTTAGGCCCTGTTTGGGGAACTTTTGGAGGGCCAAAAAGTACTCTCTCATCCTCCAAAAGCACTTTTGGATGAAAAAGAATATTTGGTAAAAATTTAGAAAAGCTGTTTTAGCTTGCTCAGAAACCTAAAAAACAATTTTTTGGAAGAAGCTCCATTTTAGAGCTTTCCGTAAAAGCTGTTTTGAACTTTGTCGGAAAGCTATTTTTTTAACTAAAATACCCATAAAAAAATATAACAATTACATACTTTATCCCTTTATAAATCTAAAAATCTGCTGAAGCCCTAATAAAGAACCCTAGTCGTGGATCAGATAGATAAATAGTTATCAGAAGGGTGAAAAATTAATTTATACTAATAATTATAATATTTTATATCTTTATTATTATATTATAGTATAACTATAATATTATATTACATTATATCTGTTATGGGGGAATTGAGCCGCCATGCCCCACGTGATCGGCACGCGTATCCAGGAAAGCTACAGCTGCCCTATGATCCAGCACTCCGACCCCGAGTCGGACCTCCTCGGCTCCGCAGCCCGACCCCGGGTCGGCTGCCCTATGATCCAGCACTCCGACCCCGAGTCGGACCTCCTCGGCTCCGCAGCCCGACCCCGGGTCGGCTGCCCTATGATCCAGCACTCCGACCCCGAGTCGGACCTCCTCGGCTCCGCAGCCCGACCCCGGGTCGGCTGCCCTATGATCCAGCACTCCGACCCCGAGTCGGACCTCCTCGGCTCCGCAGCCCGACCCCGGGTCGGCTGCCCTATGATCCAGCATTCCGACCCCGAATCGGAGATCTTTTGATAACGACAGGCTATTCTCCAGAGGCACGCCGCGGCCTCCTGCTCCACTACTCCCTGCAACGGCTGTACCCGATGCTGCCCACGATCTCCTGTATCGACCGTACAAAGCGGAGCTCCACTACGCCCTGCCATGACCGTACCCGGCGCTGCTCCACGACGCCCCGTAACGGCCATGTCAGTGGCCATTCTATCGTGCCCCACGACGACAAACCCCCCTGAGAGACCTCCCAGCCAGGTATATATGCGGCTGGGGGGAGAAGGGGGGGATAAGCAATACCTCCCAGAGCACTCTCTCCCACTTGTGATTATCATCTCTCCTCCTCCAATCTCCTCTGACTTGACCGTCGGAGGGCCATCACCACCCTGGTGGTGGTGCAAGGCTTGTTTGCAGGTTCCTTGGCGGAAGGTGGAGCGCAACCAGCACCAACCAAGACAACTCAGGCGGAACCCCGTTCACACCGTCGTGTCAATCGTTCTCGGTTTGGACCACCAGCAACAGTTGGCGCTAGAAGGAGGGCCGAATCTCAGAACGGTCGTAATGGCACGGCGAGGTGGTCGTGGAGCTTCCAATGCTTCCGGTCGCGGAGCCTCTCGCGCCTCTGGCCGGGAGGCTGCTGCGTCCCCAACACACTCTCAGCAGCATTCCACCGCTTCTCCTCCCATTCAGACGGTCGAACCTGCTCAGTTCGACCAGCTAGCCCAGCAGGTTCGCACCCTCGCGGAGGCAGTGCAGAATCTGCAGGGTGTGATCTCTCGGGTGCCGCAGCGGGCTCAGGAGCCGCTGCTCCCCGAGCACTCGCCTCTTCCTCACAACCCGCGCTCCTTCCTCTCCCATGGAGAGGAGCGCCGGCGCGGGGAGGATTCTCGAGTGCGGTCCATTCTGCCAGGACCTTCTCATCGGAGCTGCGCGGGGTACGAGAGGCGGACCCGGGCGCGTTCTCAGACACCCCAGTCCTCGAGGGGCCCGCACTCCATTCGGTCCCCCTCGCGCCGCTCCTTGTCTCCCACCCACCGGTCGCGCTCCCTGGACCGGCGGGTGGACGATCTCCACAGACAGCTCCAGGTCCTGAAGGGCCACTCCAAAGATCCCTTCGCCGACTTGGAAATCTCCTCCCAGCCGGCGCTTGCCTCAAGGATCCTGCGAACCCTAAACCCGCCGGGGTTCAAAATGCCGGCGATCGAACCCTACGACGGGGCGGCGGACCCACGGGACCACGTGGAGAGTTTCAGGACTCTTATGCTCCTCCATGGAGCATCGGATCCTCTCCTCTGCAAGGCCTTCCCGGCGACCCTCCGCGGCCCGGCAAGGGCGTGGTTCGCCGGCCTGGAGGCTAATTCCATCCAGTCCTTCCACCAGTTCACCCGTCTCTTCATCAGCCATTTCGCCGTCAGTAGCCGGCGAAGACTGGTCTCCGACTCCCTCTTCGATGTCCGGCAGAACGAGGGAGAGAGCCTGCGGGATTATCTCACCCGCTTCAACAAGGCAACACTGGAGGTCCGGAATTTGAGCCAGGAGGTGGCTCTCTCAGCCCTGAAGCGAGGCTTCCGGAAGGGCAGACTCACCTTCTCCCTGGACAAACGTCTGCCGCGGAGCTTCCCGGAGCTGTTGTCTCGGGCAAACCAGTATGCAGACGCCGAGGAGGCAGCCTCCCACCGGAACAAGGAGGCCGCCGAAGCCCCTCTAAAGCCCGGGAAGAAAAGGCGAAAAGAGGCACCCCAGAGGAGGAGCCCGACGCCTCAACGCCGGCGCAGAAGCCCGTCACCAGCAAGGAACCACGGCGCCACACGCCCTCGTTCTCCGCACCGACGCTTCAACCGGTACACCCCACTCCTGGCCCCCCGGGCCCAGATCCTCATGGAGGTCAAGGGGCGGGAGGACCTCCCGGTCCCGAGGCAGATGAAGAAGATCCCTGGGAGGAAGCCTTCTCGGGCGTACTGTGAGTACCACCGAGATCACGGCCACGATACCGAAGACTGCTTCCAGCTTCGGGACGAGATCGAGGCTCTCATTCGCCGAGGACGTCTCGGTCGATATGTAAACGACCGACGTCCCCCCGCAGACCCGCGTCCAGCCGACCCGGCCCCTCAGGAGCCTCGGGAGCAGAATCGACCCGTTGCGGGAGTGATCCACACCATCACTGGGGGCTGCTCTCGGCCCGTGAGGAACGCAGGGGGCTCGGCGGAAGTATCAGGAGTGGCCGTCGCAAAGAGGCAGCGGGTCGGAAATGTAATCACTTTTTGTGATGAAGATGTAAAGGGGGTTCAGACTCCCCACGATGACGCCATGGTGATCTCTCTCACTATGGCGGACTATGATGTAAGGCGCGTTCTTGTGGATAGTGGAAGCTCAGCTGATATTTTGTATTACGAGGCCTTCCAAAAGATGGGCTTTTCCCGACAATTGTTGCACAAAACATCCACCCCCCTCATAGGATTCACTGGAGACGCTATCTCGGCCGAAGGTGTCATCGAGCTGCCTGTGACTGCGGGCATTGCACCCGCAGAAGCCACGGTGCGGCTCGGGTTCTTGGTCGTCCGTGTCCCCTCGGCCTACAACGCTATCCTCGGACGACCCGGACTGAACGCCCTTCGCGCGGTGGTTTCTACCTACCATTTGCTCATGCGGTTCCCCACAGCGGCCGGGATTGGAGAGGTCCGAGGTGACCAGCCGACCGCACGACAGTGTTTCCTAGCAACTCTCAAAGGGAAGAAGCCCATGGAGGCCCTAAGCGTCGAGTCACTTGACGCCAGAGACGAAGTGGCCTTGCGGCACGGGGAGCCGGCCGAGGGCGTAATCGAAGTTCCCCTCGAAGAAGGCCGCCCGGACCGCACGGTCCGGGTCGGTGCCAACCTCGACTTGGAAGCTCGGCTCCGGTTAGTGGAATTCCTCCGAGCCAATGCAGATGTGTTTGCCTGGTCGGCGGCCGATGTACCTGGGATCGACCCGGAGGTCGTTTCTCACGCCCTCAACGTCGACCCGACCCACCGACCGGTAAAGCAAAAGAAGAGACACTGTGCCCCGGATCGGATCAGGGTGGTCGACCAGGAGGTAGACAAACTCTTGGAGGCAGGTTTCATAAGAGAGGTGAGCTACCCCGAGTGGCTGGCAAATGTCGTACTTGTCCGGAAGGCGAGCGGGAAGTGGAGGATGTGCGTCGACTACACCGACCTGAACAAGGCGTGCCCCAAGGATAGCTTTCCGCTTCCACGGATAGACCAACTGGTCGACGCGACTTCCGGATATCAGCTACTGTCTTTTATGGACGCCTTCTCCGGCTACAACCAAATAATGATGGCTCCACAGGACGAGGAGAAAACTGCCTTCATAACAGACCGGGGGCTGTACTGTTACAAGGTAATGCCCTTCGGTCTGAAGAACGCTGGCGCCACTTACCAGCGCCTCGTCAATAAAATCTTCAAGGAGCAGATCGGCCGGAATATGGAGGTGTACGTGGACGATATGCTGGTAAAAAGCCGCCATGCAGACCAGCACATTGCAGATCTGGAGGAGACTTTCACCACCTTGCGAAAGTTTCGCATGAAGCTAAACCCAGCGAAGTGCGCTTTTGGTGCTTCGGCCGGGAGGTTCCTCGGTTTCATTGTCAACCAGCGCGGGATCGAGGCCAACCCGGACAAGATCAAAGCCATCCAAGATATGTCCCCTCCGACCAAAGTGAAGGAGGTTCAGGAGCTCGCTGGAAGGGTCGCCGCGCTCGGACGATTTGTGGCAAAGTCGGCCGAACGCTGCCAACCATTCTTCAAGGTGTTGAAGCGCCCAAAAGACTTCCTCTGGACGGCCGAATGCCATGCGGCGTTCGACCAGCTCAAGGAGTACATGGCGTCTCCTCCCCTGCTGTCCAAGCCGCAAGAGGGGGAGATGCTCTACCTTTACCTGGCGGTCTCCCCAACCGCAGTCAGCGCAGTACTGGTTCGGGAAGAGGCAAGACTTCAGAAGCCTGTATACTACATCAGCCGAGTCCTCCGGGATGCCGAGACGCGGTACACGAAGGCTGAGAAGATCGCCTTCGCGCTGCTGACTGCGACCAGGAGGCTTCGCCCCTATTTCCAGGCTCATTCTGTCACCCTTTTGACCGATCAACCACTGCGGCAGATTCTCAGCAATCCAGAGAATGCGGGACGGCTGGTGAAGTGGGCAGTAGAACTTGGTGAGTTCGACATCCGCTACCAGCCCCGACCAGCCATCAAGGCCCAGGTACTCGCGGACTTTCTCGCTGAGTGCACTGTGCAGGAGGCGGAACCTAAGCCGCCGGAGACACCCAGCCTCGATCTCCCGATCTGGACGCTCCACATTGACGGATCGTCGAACCCTGAAGGTGGAGGGGCTGGGCTGGTCCTCACCAATCCCGATGGAGTGATAGCCGAGTATGCCTTGAGGTTCGGATTTCCAGTGACCAACAATGAGGCGGAGTACGAGGCCCTAGTCGCGGGACTCAAACTCGCCAAGGAGCTCGGCATCCGGCGTCTGAAAGTCTTCACCGACTCCCAGCTGGTGGTCGGGCAGGTTCGAGGGGAGTTCGAGGCGCGGAGCCCGACCATGCAGAGCTACGTCCGGAAGGTGCAAACACTCATTCCCGACCTCGGCAGTGTTGACATTCAGCAGGTCCCGAGGAGCGAAAATGCCAGGGCCGACAGGTTGTCCCGCCTAGTGGACGCAGACGCGCACAACTTGTCGAGGGCAATCTACCTGGAGACCCTGGATGCCCCGAGCATTGACGGGGCTGGAGCGGTGATGGCAATTGATCCGGAGCCGTCTTGGATGGACCCGCTCGTCGCCTACCTCGCCGAAGGAATCCTCCCTGAAGACGAAGATCAGGCCCGGCGGCTTGTAAAGAAGTCCGCCCACTACGTACTTTATGAAGGGAGGCTGTATCGGACCTCGTTTACCGCCCCCCTCTTAAGGTGCCTCCGCCCCGCGGAAGCGGCCTACGCCCTCGGCGAAGTCCACGAAGGCATCTGCGGATCGCACTTGGGGGCTAGGTCCTTGGCGCATAAGATCATGAGGCAAGGCTACTATTGGCCGACCTTGATGGAGGACTCGAAGGACCACGTGCGGAAATGCGACGCCTGCCAGCACCACGCCAACGTCCAGAGAGTCCCCTCTGTCCCCTTGGCGCCAATCACCGCGCCCTGGCCCTTCGCACAATGGGGAATGGATATCCTCGGACCATTCCCCGTCGCTTCGGCCCAGCGAAAATTTTTGATTGTCGCCATCGACTACTTCACCAAGTGGGTGGAGGCAGAGCCACTGGCCACCATCACGGAGGCACAAGTCCGGAAGTTCGTGAAGAAGAACATCATTGTCCGATTTGGAGTACCTCGGGTCCTCATCTCGGATAACGGTCGACAGTTTGATAACAAGCACTTCCGGGACTTCTGCGAGGAATTCGGGATCGAGCATCGGTTCACATCCGTGTCGCATCCCCAAACCAACGGCGAGGCCGAGGTCACAAATCGGACAATCCTCCAAGGTATCAAAGCGCGGATCGGCCGGACGGGGCAAGCTTGGGTCGAGGAACTCGAGAATGTCCTTTGGGCGTATCGGACCACACAACGGACTCCTACTGGAGAGACGCCTTTCAGCCTAACCTATGGCACGGAAGCCGTTGCCCCCGTGGAGCTCGGACTCCCCTCGCCTCGGGTGGCCGCGCACCGACCCGAGGCCAATTCAGAGCAACTCCGAGGGAACTTGGATCTCTTGGAAGAGGCAAGGAAAATGGCTCAGGTACGGATGGCAATGTATCAGCAGAGGGTGGCCCGGTATTACAACTCCAAAGTCCGACCGAAGCTTTTCAGAATTGGAGATCTGGTGCTGAGGCGAGCTAAGGCATCTCAACCTACGGAAGGTGGGAAGCTAGCGCCAAATTGGGAAGGCCCGTATAAAGTTCGTTGGGTAAACCGACCTGGCTCCTACCAGTTGGAAGCCCCGACCGGTCGCCTCGGCTTGCGCCAGCCTAGGCCGACCAACGAGTGGAATCTCCCGAGGCTCGGCCCTCGGATGCCTGGCTAACCCGATGATCATCCCGGGAGCAGACTAGCCGGAAGCCCCGACCGGTCGCCTCGGCTTGCGCCAGCCTAGGCCGACCAACGAGTGGAATTTCCCTGAGGCTTGACAACCCTCAGATGCCTGGCTAACCCGATGATCATCCCGGGAGCAGACTAGCCGGAAGCCCCGACCGGTCGCCTCGGCTTGCGCCAGCCTTGGCCGACCAACGAGCGGAATTTCCCTGAGGCTTGACAACCCTCAGATGCCTGGCTAACCCGATGATCATCCCGGGAGCAGACTAGCCGGAAGCCCCGACCGGTCGCCTCGGCTTGCGCCAGCCTTGGCCGACCAACGAGCGGAATTTCCCTGAGGCTTGACAACCCTCAGATGCCTGGCTAACCCGATGATCATCCCGGGAGCAGACTAGCCGGAAGCCCCGACCGGTCGCCTCGGCTTGCGCCAGCCTTGGCCGACCAACGAGCGGAATTTCCCTGAGGCTTGACAACCCTCAGATGCCTGGCTAACCCGATGATCATCCCGGGAGCAGACTAGCCGGAAGCCCCGACCGGTCGCCTCGGCTTGCGCCAGCCTAGGCCGACCAACGAGTGGAATCTCCCGAGGCTCGGGCCTCGGATGCCTGGCTAACCCGATGATCATCCCGGGAGCAGACTAGCCGGAAGCCCCGACCGGTCGCTTCGGCTTGCGCCAGCCTTGGTCGACCAGCGAGCGGAAGAATTTCCTGAGGCCTAACCCTCGGATGCCTGGCTTAGCGCCGGAAGAATTCCCTGAGGACTAACCCTCGGATGCCTGGCCTAGCGCCGGAAGAATTCCCTGAGGACTAACCCTCGGATGCCTGGCCTAGCGCCGGAAGAGTTGCCTGAGGCCTAACCCTCGGATGCCTGGCTCAGCGCCGGAAGAGTTTCCTGAGGCCTAACCCTCGGATGCCTGGCTTAGCGCCGGAAGAATTTCCTGAGGCCTAACCCTCGGATGCCTGGCTTAGCGCCGGAAGAGTTTCCTGAGGCCTAACCCTCGGATGCCTGGCCTAGCGCCGGAAGAGTTTCCTGAGGCCTAACCCTCGGATGCCTGGCCTAGCGCCGGAAGAACTTCGGGAATCAAAAGTCAGCAAGAAGCAACCAAGAGCTAAAAAAAAAAAAAAAAAAAAAAAAAAAAAAAAAGAGGACGAGGGCGAGATGAAGAAATATTCGACGTGCATTAATTTTCAGGGCCGAGGCCCATACAATTGGGCAAAACGCCGACATACAAAAATAAAAAAGACAATGAAAGGTACAAGAGGTCAGCTTGGAGGAACTCCCGGGTCGGGAACGCCGGGCTCGTCCGCGGGAGGCAGGGAAGCAGCAGGAGAACCAGCAGGCGATGGCGCCGGAGAGGAGTCCAGGAGGGAGATCTCGCTCAGGTCAACTTCGGGATACTTAGCCGACACCCTTGCCAGGCCCTCCTCGAAGCCCAAGGTGAAGGCTTCGGCCCCCGCGTCCGACGCGTCATGGACAAACTCGTCAGACTGGCGATAGGTCCGCACTGCCTCCGACATATCATGGGCGAACTCGGCGGACTGGCGATAAGCCTCTACCACCTGACGCCCGATTTTCGCCCTCTTCTCGGCCAGCTCCGCCTCAGCTCGCTCCATAATCTGAGCCTTGGCCTCCAAGACCTTCGCCACAATCCGGCCTTCGGCCTCAGAGGAGACCCTCAGCAGATCAGCCTGAGCCTCTTTATGCTTCGCCTCGGTAGCAACCCGAGCGGCCTCGGCTTCCTTCAGGCGCGAACGGAGCTCTTGGACGTCCGTGCATGACTTCTCCAGGGCCGACTCCAGTTCGCCTAGTTTGGCTTCAAAAGAGCGGATTCGGTCGCAGGCGTTGTCGGCAGACCGCTGGGCCTTCTCCCACCGCTCTCGATAGTCCGCGATCTTCCGGGACTGCTTTTCAGCCCGTTCCTCCGCCTTCTTGACCCTGCTTTCGAGGCCCGAGGCGGCTTTGAGTTGCTCCCGAGCCTCTGACAGTTGCTCCTCCAGGGCGGCGAAGCCGAGTGCCCGCTCTTCGGCCTCCCGGAGCCTCGCCTCGAGGTCCCCGGTCGTCCTGCCTGCCGCAGCCCGGCCTCCCTCTTCCATTGCTTTCAGCCGGTCCTCGGCCTTCGCCAAAAGCCCCGCCTGTTCCTTGTAGCACTCCTCCAGACGGATCATGTACTGGGCGAGCTAAGAAATAGGAAAAATAAGGGAGTCAGGCGGAGAACAACAGAGCCAATAAATGGTGAAAGACGGCCAGAAGAACACTCACCGACATGAGACGGACGCAGCTGGCGGCCCCAACGTCAGAGACATCCAACTCCCGGACCCGCCGACGGTCCTTCTCCAGCAACACTGTTTCGATGAGATTTCGGGCGCCATCGGTAGTGAAGGCAGACCCCGATTTCTCCCCGGAGCCGGATGGTGGTTCTGCAGCCTTACCCTTATCCATCGCCTGGGGAAGAGTCCGACTGATCGCGCTCGGGGCGGGGGTCGCCCCAGGAATTGATAGGGTCCCGCTCGGCCGGGGCCTCGGCGCGTCCCTCCTCGAGTCATCAGGAGCCGACCGAGTCGAAGGCCGGGTCGGGGACCGATCACGTCCGACCCGTCCGTCTTGAGCAGGCTCAGGTGGCACCTCCGGAGTAGCGGCAACCTTACCACCGGAGGGCTGGTACAGCGTCAGCTGCCGGTCGGTGCCCACGACATCTCCCTGACCGGTGGGCCCGGACTCGTCGGTCGGCATCGGAGGTATCTCCTTACGGGACTTCTTCGCCGGTGGGGCCCCGCTCGGAAGAGCTCGTTTCCTCCTCCGAACTGCTTCCAGCAGGGACGCCCTACCAACAGCCTTCGACTTCACCGACCGCATGACGTCGTCGACCTCTGCAAGAAGGACGGGATGGTCAGGGACTGAGAAACCGAAAGGAAGAAGGAACGAAAGAGAAGAAAAGAGCTAAAGAAACGATGGCGGACTCACGGTCGGTGGGGACCGAGCTCAAACCGACGTTCACCAAGGTATCCTCAGAAATGAGGCGGCCCACCGGGGGAAGCTGGCCCTCGGCGACCAACCCCTTCAAGGCGGCGACGCCCTCGGATTCCTCCCTCGACAACTTCGACAGGCCAATTGGGGACTTCGCCGGCGTCCCCCAGATTGCCCTGATTTCCCAGGAGGGGTCTGCATCAACGAAAAAGAAGCGCTCCTTCCAGTGGTGAATGGAGGTAGGACCCTCCTTGACAAGGCCGCACCCTCGCCGCGCTGCGAAGCACCACCACCCTTTGTCCTGGGGGTGGCCGCTCAGGCCGTAGAGCTCCCAGAAAACGTTCAAGGTGGCGGGAATCGCATGCAAGCGACAGAGAACCTGGAAGACCGTCAGAGCACGCCACGAGTTCGGCACCAGTTGCGTCGGTGCCATTCCTAAACCCCGGAGCACCTGTAAGACTAGGTCTGAAGGGGGAAAGCGGAACCCGGCTTGGAGGATGCCCTCATTGATGGCGATCTTCCCTCGGGGAGGATGAGACATCCTCTCCTCAGGCCCTGGGAGCGTGACATTGCAGGCCTCGGGAAGGTGGTACCGAGCCACAAATCCGTCTAAGTCCTCGGCGACCAGTTTTGACTTGATGCTATCTGCTCCCACTTCGCCCATCCCTAATGGCCAATCTACGGTCAGGACGGGGTCAAGAAGGAGGGAAAGGCCGGAACGACTGGGGTGCACTAGTACAAAAAGAAAAAGTATGAAGAGCTCAAAGTAGAAGAGTGGGAAACTCACTTGAAGAGGAGGAAGAACGGCTCCGAGAGCGTCAAAGGAAAAGCAAGCGAACGTTTCGGCGGCAACAATGGTTGCGCAAAGGAGAAACTCGAAAATGTCCGTAAAGAAGAAGACGGACGGGGGAGGGCCCCCGATTAAATAGGCGAAAGGGCAAGTGACACCTCGATGACGCCAGAAGACGCCTGGCCGCCGAAGGGTCGCTCGCACCCCAAAGGCGAATCGACACCATTAAGGAAGGATGTCCGCCGAAATCCTCAGGTTGCCAGGTCAGCAGCAACCGCCATACGCCATAAAGAAGGCGGGAAGCTTGAAGCGCGCGCGCCTCTCCGAAGGATGGCGGCAATCTCGAAACATCACTCCCTTCACCTGTTCCCCTTCTGGTTCCAGGCTCGGAAGTGGGGGGCTACTGTTATGGGGGAATTGAGCCGCCATGCCCCACGTGATCGGCACGCGTATCCAGGAAAGCTACAGCTGCCCTATGATCCAGCACTCCGACCCCGAGTCGGACCTCCTCGGCTCCGCAGCCCGACCCCGGGTCGGCTGCCCTATGATCCAGCACTCCGACCCCGAGTCGGACCTCCTCGGCTCCGCAGCCCGACCCCGGGTCGGCTGCCCTATGATCCAGCACTCCGACCCCGAGTCGGACCTCCTCGGCTCCGCAGCCCGACCCCGGGTCGGCTGCCCTATGATCCAGCATTCCGACCCCGAATCGGAGATCTTTTGATAACGACAGGCTATTCTCCAGAGGCACGCCGCGGCCTCCTGCTCCACTACTCCCTGCAACGGCTGTACCCGATGCTGCCCACGATCTCCTGTATCGACCGTACAAAGCGGAGCTCCACTACGCCCTGCCATGACCGTACCCGGCGCTGCTCCACGACGCCCCGTAACGGCCATGTCAGTGGCCATTCTATCGTGCCCCACGACGACAAACCCCCCTGAGAGACCTCCCAGCCAGGTATATATGCGGCTGGGGGGAGAAGGGGGGGTAAGCAATACCTCCCAGAGCACTCTCTCCCACTTGTGATTATCATCTCTCCTCCTCCAATCTCCTCTGACTTGACCGTCGGAGGGCCATCACCACCCTGGTGGTGGTGCAAGGCTTGTTTGCAGGTTCCTTGGCGGAAGGTGGAGCGCAACCAGCACCAACCAAGACAACTCAGGCGGAACCCCGTTCACACCGTCGTGTCAATCGTTCTCGGTTTGGACCACCAGCAACAATATCATAATACATTAATATGTTATGTTAAATAATTTAATATTATGCTATATTATGAAAAATTAATTTGTGCTAATAATTATAATGTTTTGTACCTTTATTATTGTATTATATTATAAATATAATATTATATTACATTATATCATAATACATTAATATGTTATGTTAAATAATTTAATATTATGTTATATTATGAAAAATTAATTTATGCTAATAATTATAATATTTTATACCTTTATTATTATATTATACTATTAGTATAATATTATATTACATTATATCATAATATATTTGTTGCTGGTGGTCCAAACCGAGAACGATTGACACGACGGTGTGAACGGGGTTCCGCCTGAGTTGTCTTGGTTGGTGCTGGTTGCGCTCCACCTTCCGCCAAGGAACCTGCAAACAAGCCTTGCACCACCACCAGGGTGGTGATGGCCCTCCGACGGTCAAGTCAGAGGAGATTGGAGGAGGAGAGATGATAATCACAAGTGGGAGAGAGTGCTCTGGGAGGTATTGCTTACCCCCCCTTCTCCCCCCAGCCGCATATATGCCTGGCTGGGAGGTCTCTCCGGGGGGTTTGTCGTCGTGGGGCACGATAGAATGGCCACTGACATGGCCGTTACGGGGCGTCGTGGAGCAGCGCCGGGTACGGTCATGGCAGGGCGTAGTGGAGCTCCGCTTTGTACGGTCGATACAGGAGATCGTGGGCAGCATCGGGTACAGCCGTTGCAGGGAGTAGTGGAGCAGGAGGCCGCGGCGTGCCTCTGGAGAATAGCCTGTCGTTATCAAAAGATCTCCGACTCGGGGTCGGAATGCTGGATCATAGGGCAGCCGACCCGGGGTCGGGCTGCGAAGCCGGGGAGGTCCGACTCGGGGTCGGAGTGCTGGATCATAGGGCAGCCGACCCGGGGTCGGGCTGCGGAGCCGAGGAGGTCCGACTCGGGGTCGGAATGCTGGATCATAGGGCAGCCGACCCGGGGTCGGGCTGCGAAGCCGGGGAGGTCCGACTCGGGGTCGGAGTGCTGGATCATAGGGCAGCCGACCCGGGGTCGGGCTGCGGAGCCGAGGAGGTCCGACTCGGGGTCGGAGTGCTGGATCATAGGGCAGCCGACCCGGGGTCGGGCTGCGGAGCCGAGGAGGTCCGACTCGGGGTCGGAGTGCTGGATCATAGGGCAGCTGTAGCTTTCCTGGATACGCGTGCCGATCACGTGGGGCATGGCGGCTCAATTCCCCCATAACAGTAGCCCCCCACTTCCGAGCCTGGAACCAGAAGGGGAACAGGTGAAGGGAGTGATGTTTCGAGATTGCCGCCATCCTTCGGAGAGGCGCGCGCGCTTCAAGCTTCCCGCCTTCTTTATGGCGTATGGCGGTTGCTGCTGACCTGGCAACCTGAGGATTTCGGCGGACATCCTTCCTTAATGGTGTCGATTCGCCTTTGGGGTGCGAGCGACCCTTCGGCGGCCAGGCGTCTTCTGGCGTCATCGAGGTGTCACTTGCCCTTTCGCCTATTTAATCGGGGGCCCTCCCCCGTCCGTCTTCTTCTTTACGGACATTTTCGAGTTTCTCCTTTGCGCTACCATTGTTGCCGCCGAAACGTTCGCTTGCTTTTCCTTTGACGCTCTCGGAGCCGTTCTTCCTCCTCTTCAAGTGAGTTTCCCACTCTTCTACTTTGAGCTCTTCATACTTTTTCTTTTTGTACTAGTGCACCCCAGTCGTTCCGGCCTTTCCCTCCTTCTTGACCCCGTCCTGACCGTAGATTGGCCATTAGGGATGGGCGAAGTGGGAGCAGATAGCATCAAGTCAAAACTGGTCGCCGAGGACTTAGACGGATTTGTGGCTCGGTACCACCTTCCCGAGGCCTGCAATGTCACGCTCCCAGGGCCTGAGGAGAGGATGTCTCATCCTCTCCGAGGGAAGATCGCCATCAATGAGGGCATCCTCCAAGCCGGGTTCCGCTTTCCCCCTTCAGACCTAGTCTTACAGTTGCTCCGGGGTTTAGGAATGGCACCGACGCAACTGGTGCCGAACTCGTGGCGTGCTCTGACGGTCTTCCAGGTTCTCTGTCGCTTGCATGCGATTCCCGCCACCTTGAACGTTTTCTGGGAGCTCTACGGCCTGAGCGGCCACCCCCAGGACAAAGGGTGGTGGTGCTTCGCAGCGCGGCGAGGGTGCGGCCTTGTCAAGGAGGGTCCTACCTCCATTCACCACTGGAAGGAGCGCTTCTTTTTCGTTGATGCAGACCCCTCCTGGGAAATCAGGGCAATCTGGGGGACGCCGGTGAAGTCCCCAATTGGCCTGTCGAAGTTGTCGAGGGAGGAATCCGAGGGCGTCGCCGCCTTGAAGGGGTTGGTCGCCGAGGGCCAGCTTCCCCCGGTGGGCCGCCTCATTTCTGAGGATACCTTGGTGAACGTCGGTTTGAGCTCGGTCCCCCACCGACCGTGAGTCCGCCATCGTTTCTTTAGCTCTTTTCTTCTCTTTCGTTCCTTCTTCCTTTCGGTTTCTCAGTCCCTGACCATCCCGTCCTTCTTGCAGAGGTCGACGACGTCATGCGGTCGGTGAAGTCGAAGGCTGTTGGTAGGGCGTCCCTGCTGGAAGCAGTCCGGAGGAGGAAACGAGCTCTTCCGAGCGGGGCCCCACCGGCGAAGAAGTCCCGTAAGGAGATACCTCCGATGCCGACCGACGAGTCCGGGCCCACCGGTCAGGGAGATGTCGTGGGCACCGACCGGCAGCTGACGCTGTATCAGCCCTCCGGTGGTAAGGTTGCCGCTACTCCGGAGGTGCCACCTGAGCCTGCTCAAGACGGACGGGTCGGACGTGATCGGTCCCCAACCCGGCCTTCGACTCGGTCGGCTCCTGATGACTCGAGGAGGGACGCGCCGAGGCCCCGGCCGAGCGGGACCCTATCAATTCCTGGGGCGACCCCCGCCGCGAGCGTGATCAGCCGGACTCTTCCCCAGGCGATGGATAAGGGTAAGGCTGCAGAACCACCATCCGGCTCCGGGGAGAAATCGGGGTCTGCCTTCACTACCGATGGCGCCCGAAATCTCATCGAAACAGTGTTGCTGGAGAAGGACCGTCGGCGGGTCCGGGAGTTGGATGTCTCTGACGTCGGGGCCGCCAGCTGCGTCTGTCTCATGTCGGTGAGTGTTCTTCTGGCCGTCTTTCACCATTTATTGGCTCTGTTGTTCTCCGCCTGACTCCCTTATTTTTCCTATTTCTTAGCTCGCCCAGTACATGATCCGTCTGGAGGAGTGCTACAAGGAACAGGCGGGGCTTTTGGCGAAGGCCGAGGACCGGCTGAAAGCAATGGAAGAGGGAGGCCGGGCTGCGGCAGGCAGGACGACCGGGGACCTCGAGGCGAGGCTCCGGGAGGCCGAAGAGCGGGCACTCGGCTTCGCCGCCCTGGAGGAGCAACTGTCAGAGGCTCGGGAGCAACTCAAAGCCGCCTCGGGCCTCGAAAGCAGGGTCAAGAAGGCGGAGGAACGGGCTGAAAAGCAGTCCCGGAAGATCGCGGACTATCGAGAGCGGTGGGAGAAGGCCCAGCGGTCTGCCGACAACGCCTGCGACCGAATCCGCTCTTTTGAAGCCAAACTAGGCGAACTGGAGTCGGCCCTGGAGAAGTCATGCACGGACGTCCAAGAGCTCCGTTCGCGCCTGAAGGAAGCCGAGGCCGCTCGGGTTGCTACCGAGGCGAAGCATAAAGAGGCTCAGGCTGATCTGCTGAGGGTCTCCTCTGAGGCCGAAGGCCGGATTGTGGCGAAGGTCTTGGAGGCCAAGGCTCAGATTATGGAGCGAGCTGAGGCGGAGCTGGCCGAGAAGAGGGCGGAAATCGGGCGTCAGGCGGTAGAGGCTTATCACCAGTCCGCCGAGTTCGCCCATGATATGTCGGAGGCAGTGCGGACCTATCGCCAGTCTGACGAGTTTGTCCATGACGCGTCGGACGCGGGGGCCGAAGCCTTCACCTTGGGCTTCGAGGAGGGCCTGGCAAGGGTGTCGGCTAAGTATCCCGAAGTTGACCTGAGCGAGATCTCCCTCCTGGACTCCTCTCCGGCGCCATCGCCTGCTGGTTCTCCTGCTGCTTCCCTACCTCCCGCGGACGAGCCCGGCGTTCCCGACTCGGGAGTTCCTCCAAGCTGACCTCTTGTACCTTCCATTGTCTTTTTTATTTTTGTATGTCGGCGTTTTGCCCAATTGTATGGGCCTCGGCCCTGAAAATTAATGCACGTTGAATATTTCTTCATCTCGCCCTCGTCCTCTTTTTTTTTTTTAGCTCTTGGTTGCTTCTTGCTGACTTTTGATTCCCGAAGTTCTTCCGGCACTAGGCCAGGCATCCGAGGGTTAAACCTCAGGAAACTCTTCCGGCGCTAAGCCAGGCATCCGAGGGTTAGGCCTCAGGAAATTCTTCCGGCGCTAAGCCAGGCATCCGAGGGTTAGGCCTCAGGAAATTCTTCCGGCGCTAAGCCAGGCATCCGAGGGTTAGGCCTCAGGAAATTCTTCCGGCGCTAAGCCAGGCATCCGAGGGTTAGGCCTCAGGAAACTCTTCCGGCGCTGAGCCAGGCATCCGAGGGTTAGGCCTCAGGAAACTCTTCCGGCGCTGAGCCAGGCATCCGAGGGTTAGGCCTCAGGAAACTCTTCCGGCGCTAGGCCAGGCATCCGAGGGTTAGGCCTCAGGAAACTCTTCCGGCGCTAGGCCAGGCATCCGAGGGTTAGGCCTCAGGAAATTCTTCCGGCGCTAAGCCAGGCATCCGAGGGTTAGGCCTCAGGAAACTCTTCCGGCGCTGAGCCAGGCATCCGAGGGTTAGGCCTCAGGAAATTCTTCCGCAAGCTGGTCGACCAAGGCTGGCGCAAGCCGAAGCGACCGGTCGGGGCTTCCGGCTAGTCTGCTCCCGGGATGATCATCGGGTTAGCCAGGCATCCGAGGCCCGAGCCTCGGGAGATTCCACTCGTTGGTCGGCCAAGGCTGGCGCAAGCCGAGGCGACCGGTCGGGGCTTCCGGCTAGTCTGCTCCCGGGATGATCATCGGGTTAGCCAGGCATCTGAGGGTTGTCAAGCCTCAGGGAAATTCCGCTCGTTGGTCGGCCAAGGCTGGCGCAAGCCGAGGCGACCGGTCGGGGCTTCCGGCTAGTCTGCTCCCGGGATGATCATCGGGTTAGCCAGGCATCCGAGGGCCGAGCCTCGGGAGATTCCACTCGTTGGTCGGCCTAGGCTGGCGCAAGCCGAGGCGACCGGTCGGGGCTTCCGGCTAGTCTGCTCCCGGGATGATCATCGGGTTAGCCAGGCATCCGAGGGCCGAGCCTCGGGAGATTCCACTCGTTGGTCGGCCTAGGCTGGCGCAAGCCGAGGCGACCGGTCGGGGCTTCCGGCTAGTCTGCTCCCGGGATGATCATCGGGTTAGCCAGGCATCTGAGGGTTGTCAAGCCTCAGGGAAATTCCACTCGTTGGTCGGCCACTTGTCGCTCGCCGCCCATCGGGGTTTCTCTGTGCCCAGCCGCGACCGTGTTTCTCCTCTCCTCCAAGCGTTGTCTGGGGGGAACACGAGAAGGGTATTAAACGCTAATTAATGCGTTACCTGGGAAATCGGATCGCCAGTTGCTGCTGGTGAGGAGTGTTAGTTGAGCGGCCGCGATACGCGGGTTCTTCGAGGAGGATGCGGCCTGGGCGCGAGCGGAGACACGTGGACCTAGGGGTATACGTCACCCGGATCGTCCTGCACAAAGAATGCGATTCAAGGAGAATGACGCTTAGGAAATCGCGGGGAGATACGCCTCGGGAGCCGGTACGGCTCCGGATTCAGTGCGCCTGCATTTATTGGAGCCACCCGTATCGGAACTACCAGGGGGCCGCAGCTTGGCTACAAATACAGGTGCAGGTACGATGGAATTTGCTAAGCCGGAGCTGCAGGTTGCCATGGATCGCGGACCTCCTCCTTGGCATATGACTGAGAGACTCCTGTCGAAGGAAAGGGGAGGTGCTCCCCTTACAACTTCAGCCAACTAGCCGTTTCATCTGGGATCAACAAGGAGGGTCTCCCCGGCGGAACTCCGCTCTAGGCGTTTCATCCGGGATCACATCTCCCCTCCTTGAAGTTCAGCCTCCCGGTTGAGCTCTGCGCCGGACGCTCAATCCGGGACCGCGCCTCCATATACTCTTCCCCCTCGAATCCCTTCTCTTCCCTACCACTGGGGAAGATGGGAATATCCTTTGGAGGCGGCGTTCCCCTGGGGGCAGCGGGAGCTTCTTCTGCGGCGGCTCCTCCTCTTTTTGGTGAGGTGCTGGATGGCGCCTCCGGTTAGAAGCACCCACTTCTGGTGGGACTGCAGCCGCCCTGGGTTGAGGGTTTGGGTCCCCACCTCTTCTTTACTTTCTTTACTCCCTAATTCCCCTCTGGGAATTCCTTGTAATCACACGAGCACGCCACTGTAACCAGAAATTATTGAAATGAAAAGTATTGCACCTTTTTAAATTGTCTTTCTGGCCTTGTTGTTCTACTGGTAATACATCCGCAGGTTAGCGGAATTCCAGCCCCTTGGAATTTCTCGGCCATCTAGGGCTTCCAACTGGTAGGAGCCAGGTCGGTTTACCCAACGAACTTTATACGGGCCTTCCCAATTTGGCGCTAGCTTCCCACCTTCCGTAGGTTGAGATGCCTTAGCTCGCCTCAGCACCAGATCTCCAATTCTGAAAAGCTTCGGTCGGACTTTGGAGTTGTAATATCGGGCCACCCTCTGCTGATACATTGCCATCCGTACCTGAGCCATTTCCCTTGCCTCTTCCAAGAGATCCAAGTTCCCTCGGAGTTGCTCTGAATTGGCCTCGGGTCGGTGCGCGGCCACCCGAGGCGAGGGGAGTCCGAGCTCCACGGGGGCAACGGCTTCCGTGCCATAGGTTAGGCTGAAAGGCGTCTCTCCAGTAGGAGTCCGTTGTGTGGTCCGATACGCCCAAAGGACATTCTCGAGTTCCTCGACCCAAGCTTGCCCCGTCCGGCCGATCCGCGCTTTGATACCTTGGAGGATTGTCCGATTTGTGACCTCGGCCTCGCCGTTGGTTTGGGGATGCGACACGGATGTGAACCGATGCTCGATCCCAAATTCCTCGCAGAAGTTCCGGAAGTGTTTGTTATCAAACTGTCGACCGTTATCCGAGATGAGGACCCGAGGTACTCCAAATCGGACAATGATGTTCTTCTTCACGAACTTCCGGACTTGTGCCTCCGTGATGGTGGCCAGTGGCTCTGCCTCCACCCACTTGGTGAAGTAGTCGATGGCGACAATCAAAAATTTCCGCTGGGCCGAAGCGACGGGGAATGGTCCGAGGATATCCATTCCCCATTGTGCGAAGGGCCAGGGCGCGGTGATTGGCGCCAAGGGGACAGAGGGGACTCTCTGGACGTTGGCGTGGTGCTGGCAGGCGTCGCATTTCCGCACGTGGTCCTTCGAGTCCTCCATCAAGGTCGGCCAATAGTAGCCTTGCCTCATGATCTTATGCGCCAAGGACCTAGCCCCCAAGTGCGATCCGCAGATGCCTTCGTGGACTTCGCCGAGGGCGTAGGCCGCTTCCGCGGGGCGGAGGCACCTTAAGAGGGGGGCGGTAAACGAGGTCCGATACAGCCTCCCTTCATAAAGTACGTAGTGGGCGGACTTCTTTACAAGCCGCCGGGCCTGATCTTCGTCTTCAGGGAGGATTCCTTCGGCGAGGTAGGCGACGAGCGGGTCCATCCAAGACGGCTCCGGATCAATTGCCATCACCGCTCCAGCCCCGTCAATGCTCGGGGCATCCAGGGTCTCCAGGTAGATTGCCCTCGACAAGTTGTGCGCGTCTGCGTCCACTAGGCGGGACAACCTGTCGGCCCTGGCATTTTCGCTCCTCGGGACCTGCTGAATGTCAACACTGCCGAGGTCGGGAATGAGTGTTTGCACCTTCCGGACATAGCTCTGCATGGTCGGGCTCCGCGCCTCGAACTCCCCTCGAACCTGCCCGACCACCAGCTGGGAGTCGGTGAAGACTTTCAGACGCCGGATGCCGAGCTCCTTGGCGAGTTTGAGTCCCGCGACTAGGGCCTCGTACTCCGCCTCATTGTTGGTCACTGGAAATCCGAACCTCAAGGCATACTCGGCTATCACTCCATCGGGATTGGTGAGGACCAGCCCAGCCCCTCCACCTTCAGGGTTCGACGACCCGTCAATGTGGAGCGTCCAGATCGGGAGATCGAGGCTGGGTGTCTCCGGCGGCTTAGGTTCCGCCTCCTGCACAGTGCACTCAGCGAGAAAGTCCGCGAGTACCTGGGCCTTGATGGCTGGTCGGGGCTGGTAGCGGATGTCGAACTCACCAAGTTCTACTGCCCACTTCACCAGCCGTCCCGCATTCTCTGGATTGCTGAGAATCTGCCGCAGTGGTTGATCGGTCAAAAGGGTGACAGAATGAGCCTGGAAATAGGGGCGAAGCCTCCTGGTCGCAGTCAGCAGCGCGAAGGCGATCTTCTCAGCCTTCGTGTACCGCGTCTCGGCATCCCGGAGGACTCGGCTGATGTAGTATACAGGCTTCTGAAGTCTTGCCTCTTCCCGAACCAGTACTGCGCTGACTGCGGTTGGGGAGACCGCCAGGTAAAGGTAGAGCATCTCCCCCTCTTGCGGCTTGGACAGCAGGGGAGGAGACGCCATGTACTCCTTGAGCTGGTCGAACGCCGCATGGCATTCGGCCGTCCAGAGGAAGTCTTTTGGGCGCTTCAACACCTTGAAGAATGGTTGGCAGCGTTCGGCCGACTTTGCCACAAATCGTCCGAGCGCGGCGACCCTTCCAGCGAGCTCCTGAACCTCCTTCACTTTGGTCGGAGGGGACATATCCTGGATGGCTTTGATCTTGTCCGGGTTGGCCTCGATCCCGCGCTGGTTGACAATGAAACCGAGGAACCTCCCGGCCGAAGCACCAAAAGCGCACTTCGCTGGGTTTAGCTTCATGCGAAACTTTCGCAAGGTGGTGAAAGTCTCCTCCAGATCTGCAATGTGCTGGTCTGCATGGCGGCTTTTTACCAGCATATCGTCCACGTACACCTCCATATTCCGGCCGATCTGCTCCTTGAAGATTTTATTGACGAGGCGCTGGTAAGTGGCGCCAGCGTTCTTCAGACCGAAGGGCATTACCTTGTAACAGTACAGCCCCCGGTCTGTTATGAAGGCAGTTTTCTCCTCGTCCTGTGGAGCCATCATTATTTGGTTGTAGCCGGAGAAGGCGTCCATAAAAGACAGTAGCTGATATCCGGAAGTCGCGTCGACCAGTTGGTCTATCCGTGGAAGCGGAAAGCTATCCTTGGGGCACGCCTTGTTCAGGTCGGTGTAGTCGACGCACATCCTCCACTTCCCGCTCGCCTTCCGGACAAGTACGACGTTTGCCAGCCACTCGGGGTAGCTCACCTCTCTTATGAAACCTGCCTCCAAGAGTTTGTCTACCTCCTGGTCGACCACCCGGATCCGATCCGGGGCACAGTGTCTCTTCTTTTGCTTTACCGGTCGGTGGGTCGGGTCGACGTTGAGGGCGTGAGAAACGACCTCCGGGTCGATCCCAGGTACATCGGCCGCCGACCAGGCAAACACATCTGCATTGGCTCGGAGGAATTCCACTAACCGGAGCCGAGCTTCCAAGTCGAGATTGGCACCGACCCGGACCGTGCGGTCCGGGCGGCCTTCTTCGAGGGGAACTTCGATTACGCCCTCGGCCGGCTCCCCGTGCCGCAAGGCCACTTCGTCTCTGGCGTCAAGTGACTCGACGCTTAGGGCCTCCATGGGCTTCTTCCCTTTGAGAGTTGCTAGGAAACACTGCCGTGCGGTCGGCTGGTCACCTCGGACCTCTCCAATCCCGGCCGCTGTGGGGAACCGCATGAGCAAATGGTAGGTAGAAACCACCGCGCGAAGGGCGTTCAGTCCGGATCGTCCGAGGATAGCGTTGTAGGCCGAGGGGACACGGACGACCAAGAACCCGAGCCGCACCGTGGCTTCTGCGGGTGCAATGCCCGCAGTCACAGGCAGCTCGATGACACCTTCGGCCGAGATAGCGTCTCCAGTGAATCCTATGAGGGGGGTGGATGTTTTGTGCAACAATTGTCGGGGAAAGCCCATCTTTTGGAAGGCCTCGTAATACAAAATATCAGCTGAGCTTCCACTATCCACAAGAACACGCCTTACATCATAGTCCGCCATAGTGAGAGAGATCACCATGGCGTCATCGTGGGGAGTCTGAACCCCCTTTACATCTTCATCACAAAAAGTGATTACATTTCCGACCCGCTGCCTCTTCGCGACGGCCACTCCTGATACTTCCGCCGAGCCCCCTGCGTTCCTCACGGGCCGAGAGCAGCCCCCAGTGATGGTGTGGATCACTCCCGCAACGGGTCGATTCTGCTCCCGAGGCTCCTGAGGGGCCGGGTCGGCTGGACGCGGGTCTGCGGGGGGACGTCGGTCGTTTACATATCGACCGAGACGTCCTCGGCGAATGAGAGCCTCGATCTCGTCCCGAAGCTGGAAGCAGTCTTCGGTATCGTGGCCGTGGTCTCGGTGGTACTCACAGTACGCCCGAGAAGGCTTCCTCCCAGGGATCTTCTTCATCTGCCTCGGGACCGGGAGGTCCTCCCGCCCCTTGACCTCCATGAGGATCTGGGCCCGGGGGGCCAGGAGTGGGGTGTACCGGTTGAAGCGTCGGTGCGGAGAACGAGGGCGTGTGGCGCCGTGGTTCCTTGCTGGTGACGGGCTTCTGCGCCGGCGTTGAGGCGTCGGGCTCCTCCTCTGGGGTGCCTCTTTTCGCCTTTTCTTCCCGGGCTTTAGAGGGGCTTCGGCGGCCTCCTTGTTCCGGTGGGAGGCTGCCTCCTCGGCGTCTGCATACTGGTTTGCCCGAGACAACAGCTCCGGGAAGCTCCGCGGCAGACGTTTGTCCAGGGAGAAGGTGAGTCTGCCCTTCCGGAAGCCTCGCTTCAGGGCTGAGAGAGCCACCTCCTGGCTCAAATTCCGGACCTCCAGTGTTGCCTTGTTGAAGCGGGTGAGATAATCCCGCAGGCTCTCTCCCTCGTTCTGCCGGACATCGAAGAGGGAGTCGGAGACCAGTCTTCGCCGGCTACTGACGGCGAAATGGCTGATGAAGAGACGGGTGAACTGGTGGAAGGACTGGATGGAATTAGCCTCCAGGCCGGCGAACCACGCCCTTGCCGGGCCGCGGAGGGTCGCCGGGAAGGCCTTGCAGAGGAGAGGATCCGATGCTCCATGGAGGAGCATAAGAGTCCTGAAACTCTCCACGTGGTCCCGTGGGTCCGCCGCCCCGTCGTAGGGTTCGATCGCCGGCATTTTGAACCCCGGCGGGTTTAGGGTTCGCAGGATCCTTGAGGCAAGCGCCGGCTGGGAGGAGATTTCCAAGTCGGCGAAGGGATCTTTGGAGTGGCCCTTCAGGACCTGGAGCTGTCTGTGGAGATCGTCCACCCGCCGGTCCAGGGAGCGCGACCGGTGGGTGGGAGACAAGGAGCGGCGCGAGGGGGACCGACTGGAGTGCGGGCCCCTCGAGGACTGGGGTGTCTGAGAACGCGCCCGGGTCCGCCTCTCGTACCCCGCGCAGCTCCGATGAGAAGGTCCTGGCAGAATGGACCGCACTCGAGAATCCTCCCCGCGCCGGCGCTCCTCTCCATGGGAGAGGAAGGAGCGCGGGTTGTGAGGAAGAGGCGAGTGCTCGGGGAGCAGCGGCTCCTGAGCCCGCTGCGGCACCCGAGAGATCACACCCTGCAGATTCTGCACTGCCTCCGTGAGGGTGCGAACCTGCTGGGCTAGCTGGTCGAACTGAGCAGGTTCGACCGTCTGAATGGGAGGAGAAGCGGTGGAATGCTGCTGAGAGTGTGTTGGGGACGCAGCAGCCTCCCGGCCAGAGGCGCGAGAGGCTCCGCGACCGGAAGCATTGGAAGCTCCGCGACCACCTCGCCGTGCCATTACGACCGTTCTGAGATTCGGCCCTTCCTCTAGCGCCAACTGTTGCTGGTGGTCCAAACCGAGAACGATTGACACGACGGTGTGAACGGGGTTCCGCCTGAGTTGTCTTGGTTGGTGCTGGTTGCGCTCCACCTTCCGCCAAGGAACCTGCAAACAAGCCTTGCACCACCACCAGGGTGGTGATGGCCCTCCGACGGTCAAGTCAGAGGAGATTGGAGGAGGAGAGATGATAATCACAAGTGGGAGAGAGTGCTCTGGGAGGTATTGCTTACCCCCCCCTTCTCCCCCCAGCCGCATATATGCCTGGCTGGGAGGTCTCTCCGGGGGGTTTGTCGTCGTGGGGCACGATAGAATGGCCACTGACATGGCCGTTACGGGGCGTCGTGGAGCAGCGCCGGGTACGGTCATGGCAGGGCGTAGTGGAGCTCCGCTTTGTACGGTCGATACAGGAGATCGTGGGCAGCATCGGGTACAGCCGTTGCAGGGAGTAGTGGAGCAGGAGGCCGCGGCGTGCCTCTGGAGAATAGCCTGTCGTTATCAAAAGATCTCCGACTCGGGGTCGGAATGCTGGATCATAGGGCAGCCGACCCGGGGTCGGGCTGCGAAGCCGGGGAGGTCCGACTCGGGGTCGGAGTGCTGGATCATAGGGCAGCCGACCCGGGGTCGGGCTGCGGAGCCGAGGAGGTCCGACTCGGGGTCGGAATGCTGGATCATAGGGCAGCCGACCCGGGGTCGGGCTGCGAAGCCGGGGAGGTCCGACTCGGGGTCGGAGTGCTGGATCATAGGGCAGCCGACCCGGGGTCGGGCTGCGGAGCCGAGGAGGTCCGACTCGGGGTCGGAGTGCTGGATCATAGGGCAGCCGACCCGGGGTCGGGCTGCGGAGCCGAGGAGGTCCGACTCGGGGTCGGAGTGCTGGATCATAGGGCAGCTGTAGCTTTCCTGGATACGCGTGCCGATCACGTGGGGCATGGCGGCTCAATTCCCCCATAACAATATTAATATGTTATGTTAAATAATTTAATATTATGCTATATTATGAAAAATTAATTTACGCTAATAATTATAAAATTTTATATCTTTATTATTGTATTATACTATAAATATAATATTATATTACATTATATCATAATACATTAATATGTTATGTTAAATAATTTCATATTATGTTATATTATGAAAAATTAATGTACGCTAATAATTATAATATTTTGTATCTTTATTATTGCATTATACTATAAATATTATATAGTATTATATTATATCATAATACATTAATATGTGATGTTAAATAATTTAATATTATGTTATATTATGAGAAATTAATTTACACCAATAATTATAATATTTTATACCTTTATCATTGTATTATACTATAAATATAATATTATATTACATTATATCATAATACATTAATATGTTATGTTAAATAATTTCATATTATGTTATATTATGAAAAATTAATGTACGCTAATAATTATAATATTTTATACCTTTATTATTATATTATAGTATAAATATAATATTATATTACATTATATCATAATATAATAATATGTTATGTTAAATAATTTAATATTATGTTATATTATGGAAAATTATTTTTTGCTAATAATTATAATATTTTGTACCTTTATCATTGTATTATACTATAAATATAATATTATATTATATTATATCATATTACATTGATATGTTATGTTAAATAATTTAATATTATATTAAATTATTATGCTATAGTATACAATGTTATATTACTATATTATAATAATATTATATTACATTACAGTAATATTATACTATATCATATATTTATGTATTAATATATGTTATATTTTATTATGCTCTGTTATATAATACTATGCAATATCCTTTATAGTAATTTTGTCATACAAAGTATTTTCTCAGTTTGTTTACTAAACACATGTTAAAGTGCCACAACACTTTAAAAATGTAGTTACCAAATAATAAAAAGCTTTTTATAAAAGCTCTATTTCAGAAAGCTTTACTTCCAACAGCTCTACTGCCAACGGTTCTCCCAAACAAGGCCTTATGTGACTTGTTCCTAGGTACAAGTCTCAAGAGCAATGTTTTCCTAGGCATGATGCCTTCCATTCTTCACGTTAACTATAAATCGTTGGAAGTTGCTGAAAAAATTCTGTTTTATTAGTTACACATCGAATGCTCCCAAAGTCATTTCTTTGAGTACTAGTCAGTCATCACCAAGTCATTGGCATCAGGATATGATGAAAAGAGATGAACAAATTTGAGGATGGCGATCCAATGTTCTAGTTAATTATGTCATGATATCTTCAAGGTTTCATTGATGCCTTCGGATTGGGCTTTCATGCTTGAAAAAATTGATGAGAAATAGGCCTGTTAACGAGCCGAGCAACTCGGGCTCGGCTCGAACTAAGCTCGTTGGTCAAACGAGCCCGAGCCCAAGCCCAAAATAAGGTCCATTTAAACTCGAACCTAAGCCAAAGCAGCTCACGAGCCCAAAGAAGCTCATGACTTACCCCCCCTCCCAGTCTTCCATACTTCCCAATCCCTTGTCTCGTCCCTCTTTGTTCCGCTCCAAAAGACATCACCCTCGCTCCTCTCGTTCTCTCGCTCTCTCTCTCTAAACCCTCTCTCCCCCCCAAGCCCTTGCAATGCCGGCGACCTTCGGGAGCTGGGACGGCTTTCGGAGCCTTTCTCTGCTCCTCCCAACCCCCACTGGTTTCCTTCGGGCGGCGCTCCGAGCGGTGCTCTAATCGCCAGCGGCTGGAGCCTGTTCTTTTCGCCGGGAATAGGTCGGCTTCTAGGTTCCGTGCGGTACCCGCGTGAGTGTTCGCTAGGGTTCCGGAGGCTCCGAGAAGAAAATTCCGAGGTACAAGGTGGTTTCAAGATCTCGGCATCATCAGATTATCTTGTTGGGTTCTCTTATTTTGTTTTAGGGTTACTAGTTCCATTCATTTGGTCAGAATCCCGAGGGTTTGTTATTTGGAGGGTTTTGCTGTTGATCTCGAAAGAGATGGGATTGGGGCCCGAGGCGGCTGACGTGGTGTCCCGGGAGAATGATGGGAAATCAGAAGGAATAGCAAGAACGAGAAGAAGAAGTGGAGGACAAGATGGACGTGGGTCAAGCTTCGTAGTAGTAGTCTTCTGAAGAGTTGCCTCTGGTTTGATGAGAGGGAGGAGGTGGAGATGCCATGGCATGATGGGCGGCAGCTCCCAAGCTGCAAGAGAGTTTGAGAGGTGGCAAGCAAGGATTATGAAAAGCTTATTAAGCCCGAGCCTGAGCTGAGCTCGGGCTCCAGCTTGAGCTCGTAATTGAAACGAGCTTTACAAACTCAAGCCCGAGCCTTTGCTTTGCCAAGCAAGCTCGAGCTCGAGCCCAATAAAAAGCTCGGTACCGAGCCCGAGCCCGAGCTTCTGTGAAACGAGCCGAGCCCAAGCCTCGGCTCGTCAACAGACCTACGAGAAATTGACCTCATGGAAAGGAAAATTGCTTTCCTTAGGGGGACAAGTTACACCAATAAATGCTGTGTTAATGCGCAGTTCCAACCTACAGGATGTCAGCATTCTATCTCCCCCAAGAAGTCATAGAAAAAATTGACAAAAAACAGAGGGATTTCGTATGGAGAGGAGACAATATAGCCTACAGAATGCTCATACGGAATACCCAAGCAAGCTACCAAGCATAACAGACTCAAAAAACCTCAAACAAGCTTCAGCAGTTTGGAAGAGTGTTCTGAGAGTATAACCTTCCTTCACCCAAAGTTTCAGATTCCAGATCGGCAATGGAATGTAGATCTCCTTTTGGTATGATCACTGGATCCTTGACAGACCACACTGAAAGAAATTTTTCCAGAGCTCTTCATCCTATCCAACAAACCAGAAATCTCGGTCGCTGACTTCTTCAAAACGGCCGACGTCAGAAATCACTTCAGAGAAATTCTAAACCTAGAAGACAAGGTAGACACAGTGGCATGGAAATGGCATCAAAGTCACAAGTTCACCGTTAAGGAATGTAAGAAGCTGTTAAGGCATGGAGGTATCATTTCGCGGTATCCCACTTCCGGCAAAAGCAAAAAAATTTAACTGTTTGCCATCTCAAGATCGAATAATCATGACTGCAGAAAATATAAGGGAAAAAAAAAAGATGATGAAAGCCCTAGAATACTGCCCGTTATGTGGTGACGGATAAAAAAACCACTGACCACTTGTTTCTTTTTTTTTAGAGACTGACCGCTTGTTTCTCGCATGCAAATGCTTTTCGGATGGCTGGAAACAGATACACCAGAAAACAGATCTATGGGAAACCAAACACGGTGAACGAACTACGGTTGGAGTGGAGAAAAGAACTACCCAAACACATCCATACAAAGTATGGGACTGGCTAATCAGAGTGTTCATTTGGACGTTATGGAAAGAAAGAAATGGTAGAATATTTCGTTTCGAAGCTCACACCCAATGGAAGATTTCCGATCAGTGCGTGTCGCTCTTGGAAAGCTGGACGTCGTTCTGCAATGCGAGCCTAAAACAACCTATTGCAGACCTCATCCGTAAACTGAAGAAATCGCTGTTTTGAGAGCTGAAGCAAAGAGAATATAAGAAGATCAGTAGTAAAGCTCCATTCGAAGTTGCATTATCTCCAACTATTTTGGTGGGACCTCTTGCAAACGTATTTCGGTTCTGTGCTTGGCTGGTATTCACATACCAAGGCCACTCAGGCCCCACGTTACAATCCCAATAACAACACATGTAATTTAAATACCATAAATAAATAACATTGGGGGGTAAAATATGACATATATTTAGTTCTCCATTGACTATCACTACAACAAATGTGGGTTTTGCCGACTATCTTTTTCCGACGCTAGGAGAAAGCGTCGGTAAAGTTTGGCTGGGCGCCAACCTTTGCCGACGCTTTTTGATAGCGTCGGTTAAACTCCAGAAACAACGACGCTATAACGCGTCGTTAAAACGTTCAAAAACAACGACGCTAAAAAACGTCGTTAGAAAACATAAAACCCCCCAACCCGGCCCCCTCTCCTCATTTTCTATCGCTCGTTGCCCTAGCTCCATCGCCCGGCCGCCTTCTCACCTTCATTGGCGACTTCCCCGCTGCCATCGAACTCGCCCTTGTCTGAGGTAAGTCTTCTTCTTCTCCTCGTCCTCTTCCTCCTCCTCCCTCCTCCCCCCTCTCCTCATTTTCTATTGCTCGTTGCCCTAGCTCCATCGCCCGGCCGACTTCTCACCTCCATCGGCGACTTCCCCGCTGCCGTCGAACTCGCCCTCGTCTGAGGTAAGTCTCCTTCTTCTCCTCGTCCTCCTCCTCCTCCAACTCTTTTTTTGTTTCTTGTCTTTAACGCTCGCCCGGCCCCGTCTCCTCATCCTCTGTCGGCCGATGCCCTAGCTGCGCGCCGACATCTCACCTCCATCCCGCACGAGCCCTAGCTACTCCGCCGCCGTCGACATTGCCGTCGTCTGAGGTAAGTGATTCTCATACTCTCTGTTCATAACTGCTTGTTGTGAACATATCTAATGACTTTGCTAGATTATGCATTTAGAATCCTGTAGGAAAATTTGTTCACCAGTTGAGGGTGTATAATTATGTTGTTTTAGGTTTTTTTTTTAATCTGCTGTTTTATCCCTGAAAACAAAAAAAAAAGCCTCATAATAATTATGATGCCTCATGATCTCGTGCACCATTATTACCGGACTATTCAAGAACAGAATATGGGGCCTCTTTGGGATCAGAAGGAGGAGAATCAATTCCATCATGGATAATGTAATTGGAGAACCAAACTATGCTGAACAAAGCTGCTCCATTTCTACTCTCAGTCCTCTCTTATCTTGGAGAACCAAACTATCTTAGGCTTTCATTAAGATTTGTATTTGCTGAATAAAGCAGCATGAATGTGTATAGAATTCATTAAATCCTACTAAATCCAGATAACATTATGGATTGGTCTATTATTTGTGAGTTGCAATGGTTCGGCAGATTCACGAGCCAGTGATTTAATCAAGTGTGAGAATTGTGCTCTTGATAATGGTCAGGATATATACATTCATCAATTTATCTTTGATCAACTCACATCCCTAATATGGATTTGGTTTGGTCTTGGTTGAGCCTAATGAGTTTCGATTTCATAAATCTCAGTGGTTTTGGTCCAAGTTTATATCAGAAAAGGCAAAATAGTAAAAAAAAAAAACAAGCAAGCTACTGTCAAAGTGCTTCAATCTTTGAAATTCCTAAAGTTTATGTTTTATTTTCTAGGAAAAATTGTTGATGTTGAATTTTTCATTTTGTCTTCTTTTTAACTTTGAAAAGGAAAGAAAACGAAACACATGACCAAATTGACACTAGTTAACCAATCAATATGAACAAAGAGCTAATGGCCCTAAAATGATGAGAAATTGGACTTATATCAGCTGGTTTTAGCTGAAACTCAGTTTTAATAGTAAGTTTCGGCAATCAATTTTGGCTTAGCTATGCTGAGATAGACCAGTTTCAGCTGTATCCCATCCAACTGTTAATCATGGCTGAAGTTGTACCTTTGTGCAATTGTTTTATTCTGATGGCATGATGTCTTCCTTACAGACTATGTAATTGGAGAACCAAACTATGCTGAACCAAATTACAGACTCAGAGTACAAATACAAATCTTAGGCTTTCATTAGAGGAGTCTGATTTTGTCAGCACTTATCTTGTGATGTATGTGCTGCCAGTCAATGAACTGATTTGTTTAGATTAGTCACATACTCAGTCTGTAAGTTCTAAAAGCTAAATTTTTGTTCTGAACTCTCCACTGTTATGGCCTGTTGGATATATTTCAGGAAACAATAGCTGTTCATTTAGTGGATGTTTGTTTGAATGATATCCCATATTCAAATTTTTGTTGGTTCCAAAATAAATGGCAGCTGGAAAAGACTCATTAATTGCTGCAGTATCTTTTAGGGGTAGAGTGTATAAATCAAGTTTGCTAGCGTAGATGTCATCTCTGCAGGGCAAACAAATCAGTGTACTGGTGGGAAGCAAAGAAGCAATAGACCAGGTACTACAATAGATGCCCATTCCCACTGTTGCTTTTCTGGAGCATTGCTTCTAACTTTGTCGATTTAAAGTTGGTTGATGCCGGGAATTGGGCTGCATTGTTATTGCCTATAAGTATGTTTAATATGCTGCAAGTGTTGTGAAACCTTGGCTGGAATATAGACAGCAAGAAGTAGCCTGTACCAGTACCACTAATGTTAAGTAGCATTACTTTTAAATTACTGTCCTAAGATGGACAAACTTCAGTCATGAAAGCCTGGCCAACTTCACCAAATAGTTTGAACTAGCCAAGCTTGGTTTAGGAGTGGCCTAATGCAAGCCTAGCCTTGCAAAATGGGCACTAGGAAAACCAGCACAACTTTGTGATCCTGTGAAACTTTCTGTATGCGTCCAACAGCATCAAACAAGCATGCAACTTGAATTTGGCATGAGCCAACTGATGAAGTAAATGCACCAAGGAGTTTGATTAGGATGGATGTTGAATGAGAATGTAGTTTCATAATGGTAAGTAAAATTTATCATTTAACCAAATATTATATTCTCTTTTATTAGCCCTTTATTTAGTATAAATTTATTATTTAACCAAATATTGATTCTTTTTTGTGCATACCAGGTAACAATATGCCCCGAGGGAGACGATTTAGAGATGTGGAGTTCCAGCATTCTCAGGTGGGATCTACTTCTGAGCAGTCCCTGCAGTCCCAGCAGCCATGTGAGCACCAGCAGCACGAGTCAGGATCTCAGCACGAGCCTCCTGCTGATTGTCCGGAAGATGAGCTCCGGATCCAGGGTAATTCGATTTAAAGTTCATATTTTATGTTCATATTTGTCTTCAACTTTTTAAGACTTTTTAATTTTAATAGATGGACAAGGGACGGTGAGGACGAGACGGGGACCCACTCAAGCAAAGGATGTGTGGAAGCTTCCTCCGGGTGAGAAGATCATCATCCGATGCAACGAATTGGGGCAGCCCATCAATAGAGCTGGAAGTCTTCTATCTAGCTTTTTAGGATCGGTTGCACGCAAGGGTCAGCTGTGTCCGCTCAACTATACGAAGTGGAATGACATGCTTCCTTCGTATAAGGTTGAGCTTCTTAGACTTATACAGGTAATGAATTGAATTTGTTCTTTTTAATTTGACCCCTCCTATGTGTTAATTTGCTTACTACCATAATATTACTTTTGAGGTTCTATATTATTATAACATTCTGTATCTTGTTGTAGGGTAAGTTTGTACTCCCTCCAGAGAGCCATGATTGGGTGCTAAAGTCCCTCAACCGCAAATGGAAAGAATATAAAGCAAAATTGAAGACGGACTTCAAGCGCGAGGGTATGACAGAGGAGGAGGTTACTCGTGTGACTCCTCCTGATGTATACCCTCAGCAGTGGAGGGAGCTTGTTCACTACTGGTTTTCTGAAAAAGAACAGGTCACGTATATTGTTTCAATATTTTATATTATATTTATTATTAATATAGATTGCAAATATATACATTGAATCATATTATACTGTGTGCTTTTATTTTGGCAGACATATTCTAATATTGGCAGAGCTGCACGAGCATCTCAAGCAGTTCCTCATACTTCAGGCTCGAAGAGTTATGCGAGACGTAGAAATGAATTCGTAAGTTCTTTTGAAACTATTTGAAATTTTACTAACATATAGCACGTATCATAATATATAGTTTGCCAATATACTTTCCGTATGTGTAGATAGTAGAGCATGGAAGGGAGCCTGGTGAGGTAGAGTTTTATAAGATGACCCACACCCACCGAGATGGCAGCTTTGTCCGGGACGAGTCGAGAAATATAGTTGTATGTATTATGTATTCATTTTTTATTTGATCACAATTTTTTTATTAATTTTACTTTTTTTAAAATATTAATGTGACTGTTTTTTTTAGAGAGATATAGGAAAGAGCTACAAATCTTATTTCAGAGCGTGTCGGGGAGTCATCATCATCCGACGCGGCCAGTCGCGTCGAGGCTCAGGTGTATGCTGAATTGATGGGCCCAGAACGTTATGGTCGCGTGAGGGGTTACGGTGTCGGAGTTACCCCCACTCAGCTATCTGCAGTGAGCCGATATACCCAAGATGCCAGACAAGGTACTGGCACTGCAGAGGTTTGTAGTTTGAAGACAGAGATGACACAGATAAAGCAGTCATATGAGATAAGGATAGAGGAGATGAGGCAGAGTCATATGACTGATATGGCGGAGTTGAAGCAAAGCCAAGAGTTGAAGATACAATCTTTGCAGGACCAGCTTGACCATATTTCATCCTTTTTGCAGAGATTTGCTCCTCCGGTACATAACTAAATCTATTTGAATATTTTATGTAATTATAATGTATTCTTGTATGAGCGTGATGACTTTCGTATTTTTAGTTTCTAAAATATTTTTTTTCATGTAGGTTGATGATACTTCATCTACTCGTAGAGATGATGATGCCGACCCTTGATACATATTTTAAAAAAAAATTTAATGCCGACGCTTATAAGCGTCGGAAAAAGCAACCGGAACGTAAACTGGCACGCCTTTAACGACGCTTTTAAGCGTCGGCCTAACACCATAGTAACTAACCTTCTCGCCGACGCTTATAAGCATCGGAGTCTTATAAAAGGAACGACGCTTAAAAGCGTCGGCATAGACCCACGACGCTTTTTTAACGCGTCGGGTTAAACCCGACCCACGCCCACCTGCCCGACGTCTGACCCACGCTTTGTGAAGCGTGGGCTGGGAATTCGCCGACGCTTATAAGCGTCGGTAGAGACAAAAAAAACTGCCGGGAGTTATTCCTTCTTTTGTAGTGTATACACTGGGTAGATCTTGGATATTTGTACAGGGCCAAGAAATCCAAATAACACATTCCAGCTAGCTTTATTGAATGAGATCCAGCACTGTGACAAATAGTATCAAGCAGATCCAACTCATGGTTTTTATGAATTAGGAGGCACTGCAGTACGAATTTATGAGGGTTGATCATAGACCGATCATAGTACTTGTGACTAGATTTAAATTGATTTGGATCCTTAGATTAACGAGGACATCAGAGCTTAAATGAAGAAAGTATGTAAGAACTTGTGCAGGCATATATTTAGTTCCACATCGACTATGTACTACATAGATTTTAGGTACTTCTTTTAGCTAGCCTTTTTGGATGATGTCCTCAATTGTGATATAAAACCTTCTATTTCATCAAAAAAAAAAAGTCAAAGTGATAGGCATGGAGGACGTAGACTTCGGAACCAACATAAACATTTGTTCTAATGCTTCAAGAAAATACTAAGAGCTTTAGACCATTTTTCTCGTAAACATGTTAAGTAATTCAAGATACCCCACCCTTGATGCAGGGTTGAAAGTTCCAAAGCAAAATCCTAAGAAAGGAACTCCTTTACTGCCTCTTCCTTCCATTTTGCCATAAGTTGCATTCCACGTGGAGTAGCCTAGCTCAGTTGGTAGCCTAGATCTTGATGATATAAGCAATATATCATTGATTTTTCCTTGCAGAAAACATCTTCAATGAATTTTTGTTTATGATTTCATGATGCATAGCGTTGCAACCACACTTGGATCAGGCCAGTCAAAAATTCATTCAAATATATAGAAAACACTAGTCATTTATATACAGTAGATGCAGTTGCTTAAGCTTTGGCAATCACATCTGGAATTCAGATCAGTTGCATCTCCACTTCTTTGGGAAGGGAAAGAAAAGGTGATTCTATTGATTATTTTTGACACATTATATACCAAATTGGAATTTCAGGATTTAGTTGGTGAAACAAAATGTTCATGCATGACTCCTCTGATTGTTTAGTCCCTATATCTCATAATAAGGGTATCACAACTCATAACCTCACCCAAAAATGTTGGTTGAAAGATATTATTTGGGTTCTTTAATTCTATATAAATACTTAAGATCTACCCAATGAATAATCAATGTAGGACTAAACACGCCCGCACGGAGCCTCACATATTTTCCTCGTTTATGCCCTGACATCCTCATCGGGCTAAAGGTTCAGAATCATTCAAATCTAATCACAATCACCACGATCCGTCGTGGTCAACCTCAATAAGCCCGTGTTGTAGTGTCCATTAGTTTACATAGGCCATTGGCCGAGTCCGCTCTATACTATTAAATATCACGCCCCAAATCCGGGACATAATACGGCCATGCTACCGAAGGGTACAACCCACAATAACACGAAGCCAACAATTATATTTAACTTTCCAAATCCATCTCAAATATAATAGATAGAAATCTAAAATTCATTATCTATTAGATTACAAAGTAAACAACGGTTCAGAACATCTAAATCCAAACATAAATACCAAATCATATTTCTTAATATTTAGAAAATTATTAAGCTACAAATATATGACCAACTAAAGAATTAAAATTCTGCTACAAATCGTCGAGCTTGCTAGAGCTAACTCCAAGCATAGACCATCCTTTGTCCTTACTGACCCTATTCGTCTAGAAAGAGAAAAAATAAAAATGGAGGTATGTGAGCAACATAGCTCGATAAGTAAAAACTTATACTACCTTACCGGATCAAGTATAATTTTTTTATGCCAGTGCATCATTTAAAAAAACCAACAGTTATTGCAAAAATAAAGAATTTCATAGTGCAATATATTAAAGCAAGTCATAAAGCAAATAATGCATAAACAAATCATCCATATTTCATATACATTATTCAGAGGTTATTTTATAAATAAATTCATAAATTATTTTACTGTAATTTAGCTACATCATAGTTTAAAACATTGCTCACAAATATTCGTGCTACGGTCACTTTATATCCCTGACAGGGCTTATGCTCATAATCGACATAGATTCATGTTTCATCTATTAACTTTATACCCACTAGCGGAGCCTGTGTTTGTATAGTTCGATGCTAGCTCCAAAATTTTTCAATTTTAAGGATCCTATATAGCTATCTAAGAGCCTTTGAAATATTTATATCTTTTTTCTAAAATATATACATAGGTAGATGAAAAAAATACTAAACAACATGATCAAATTCATATTTCATAAACAAGCTATTTTCATCAAGATAAAAAATATTCATAAAATTATTTTTATAATAAAAGATGACTTTTATAACATGTATGCTGATCCATAATTTTTTAAAAAATAATATATTTACAAACAACTTTTGCATAGAAAATATGATAATTTAAAATAATGAGTGTAAGATCTACTTACCTTTTTCATCTTAAATCGTCAAACTTTGCTGGGTGAATCTCTAAACCTATTTAAGAATATTAAAAGTAAAATTATTTTCTATTCAATGACTTGAAGGAAATTAAAATAATAAGGAACAAAAATGATTAGACGGATGATGGCGCTTGGCGGTTCTTGGTGGGTCAGGCCTGGGTGACCCGAATAATGAATCATGGGGCACGAACTCAATTAGAGTCAAGGTCATTTAACAGGATTCATCATCAGTGGGTTTAAGAATATTCAACAGGGCTGGGATGGTCGGTCCGACAGGCTACCTAGGCACCAAGACGGTTTAGGACCTTCTTGCAGGGTCATTTCGAATCTAAAGAAAAGATAGATGGGATACCATAATAGGATTCATATAGGTCAGTTTAGAGGGATAAATAAGAAGGAGAGGGAGAAAGAAGAAAAAGAGAGAAACTAGAAAGAAAAAGTGGAGAGAGAAGTGGGGATTGGGGGTCGTTCCAGGGGACTTGTACAATAGCTGGAGGTGGGGGATGGTTGGCTGCAGTGGCCGGCCGATGAGAAAATCCAAGAAAAAAGCCTGAAAAATAGAGAATCAAAGCCTTGATTGTGTTAACAGAGCTAAGCGTTTCGAGGGAGAAAAGCTAATAGAGACAGGTCCTGGAGTTGGGGATCAAGTGATTCGTTCCAGGAATTGAAGGCATCAGCCACAGTCTTCATCGCATAATGCCATCCTGCCTAAATCATCCTATCATTGCATCAGCATACTGTTCGCTTTAGGAGATAATATTTTGTAGATTGCTCTCTTTAATTATTATAATTCAATTTCCTTTTTATATGTTCTTTTTTTCCTATTCTTTCCGAGGGAAGAAGAACTTAATAGGCTAATGGATTTTGCTTTACATTGATACCGTTGTGCTTCTTTAATTTCAGTGCCAATTATCTATTTATCCATCATCTACCGCTATCCTGACGTTCTCTTTGCCATCGCTATCTTTCCAATGCTATCTATCTATTTATCTTTCATATTTACTGCTATTTGAAAACTCCTTGAGATGTTCTATCTTGCTGGGTATATTTACCGAGAAGAGTTTGTTCATGTTTTTTTCATGAATCAATTGAACTACTATTATTTCTGTCTTTTGTTGTTGTTTTTGCTGGCCCATGACCTTTCAAAGCTAAATGTGTTGCTGGAAATTGGACCCGAGGGCGACCGTCGGCCGGAAGGGGAGGCTCCGCCGCCTGAGTGGTGGGTGGCAGTCCGTCGGCGGGTGGCGCCTTCCTAGAGACCTGCAGGAAGCCAGTGGCCGGGCTCTCCGGCGCCGGCCCTCCGATGCCTAAGTCAGAACAGGGGCAATATGTGGAGAAAAATGGACCGAGAGAGAGAAAGAGAGAGAGGATTCCAGTCGGAGAAAAGCCCCCTCTTTGAGTGGAGAAATACTCCTTTTATAGGGAGGGCTAGTTCACCTGTGATGTGACAGAATCTGTCGTACGATCAATCTTTTAATGCCCTATCATGAAAGTCAATGCCATCATTGCAGGAGATTAGGCCGGAGCCCAAGTCATCATGGAGCCATGCCGTCATTTATAGGCATGTGAGTTTGCCGTGAAAGGCTTGGTGTCCGTAAGTGATGGAAGCCATATGCCTTAATTGTTGAGCAAGCTGGGGGCCTGCGAGTGCCATACGCTTTGATTGTTGAGTGAAACGGGAGTCTGCACGACTCGTATTCATCGGTTGTTGGTGAAGTCAACACGTAATCTCCCGACTAAGCTGCGGGAGGACGTGGCCTCAGGACGTGGTTTGGGCGTTCTCGGGTTGGCCAGGCTAAGTATCGCTTGGTCGGTCCCCGCCCGGAGGGTCCGCTCGGCTGGCCCCTCCTCAGAGGAACATGCTCAGCCGGCTCTTGCTCGGAGAAACGCGCTCGGGCGGTTCCCGCTCGGAGGGAGGCGCTCGGCCGGCTCCCGCGCAGGGGTTTGCTTGAGCGGCTCAGCCTGCTCGGCTGGCCTCTGCTCGGCGGAACGCGCTCCTGCTCGGGGAATGCGCTCGGCCGAGGACGCGGCAACACTTCCCCCAACACTACCCCCCGACTTTCGAGCTCGAGCTACTCGGGAGTTCGAGCGCGGGAAGTAGTTTCGACCGTGTTAATTGTGGCTTAGGGGGATTTTCGAATTTCCGCGCGCTTCAAGGCGCTAATAATGGGCAGTCGCTTCGTCAGTCCCTTTTCGCTTCTCGAAGCGTCCTCGCGTCGTGGGCTCATGATGAGACAACACGATCCGACGCGACGCTCCCGTACTCGAGGTGCCGGTTCGGGTTGGATGCGGCGTCTTAATTACTAGGGTTGACACGTGTCACGATCTGGTCGGTGGGCAGCGCTCGGTCCCGCGGATCCGGGCCGTTGGAGGGGTATATATATAAGTCTTCCTCGAGTTTCTTCCTACCTCCTTTCTTTTTCTTCTTGCTTTCTTCTTAGTCCGGAGTGACCGATTTCCGGCGAACTTCCGACAGGTCCTTTTCTTCTTTTTTCTTTTTTTGTCCGGAGTCTTCTTCCTTCTTCCCCTCTTTTCTAATGGGTTCTGGTCCAAATGACGTTGCGTCCGTCATGAGCGAGGTGGAGGTCGAGATGGTCGAGGAGTGGTTCTTCCCTCTGCACGTGTTCCGTTTGGAACCCGCCGGGCTGGGGGACCGTGTCACGAATCCCCCGGTAGGCCGGATCAGAGTGTATTTGGAGGCACTCTGGGCCGGCCTACGGTTCCTGCTCCATCGGTTTGTGAACGAGCTGCTCGCGGAGTACCAGTTGGTCCCGGCGCAGCTCGCTCCAAACGCATGGAGGACCATCATCGGGTTCCTGTCGCTATGTCTGGCGTACGGGGTCCCGTCTTCTGTGAACGTCCTCCGGCGACTTTTTATGTTAAAGTTGAATGCGGGAGACGGGGAGTGGCTCTACATCGCCCTTCGGGCGGGTTGGCCACTCTTCCAGGGCGCTCCGTCGTCCATTCATGATTGGAAGAAGAAATTCTTCTTTTTGGGCTCGGAGCGGTCGTGAGGGTTCGACCCTAGGTGGAGGCCGAGCCGACTCAGGAGCGCCAATAAAATTCCCAAGCTTACCACGCGCGAGCAGGGGATCCTTGATGACGTTCGCAGCCTCGGGGACGGCATCCTCCTAAGCGGCCTCATAAGCGAGGATGCTTTGGTGAACGTAGGCCTGAGTTCGGCGCGGCCTCATGGTAAGGATAATAGTAGGAGGTTTGTTTTTTGTTTTTGTTTTTTTTTTTTTGTCCAACACATCCTGCTCGCCCTTGCAGACATCGCAAAAATGGTGACAAAGAGCGAGGTCATATACGCTCGGTTCCGCAAGAGGGCCGCCAAGCTCTCGGGGGAGCCGCTGGAGCCAAAGAAGAGGGCGAAGATCGACGCTCCCCGAGACGGCCCTCCCAAAGGCGCGAGGGGGGGTCGGAGCTCCGAGCCCGGAGGCTCGGGGAGTAAGACCTTGGCGCTGGCGTGTCCTGCGCCTATTTCACAATTATCGGGCCGGCCTGCAACCCGTCCCGGGAGCTCGGCACCTGAGCCGAGCAGCGGAGGAGCTGCGAGGCCGCCTTCTCCGGTGGCGGCGAGGCCCGGCCCCCCTGCCCCGCCAGAGGAGGAAGAACAAGGGGAGCGGACCTACACAGTCGAGTGGCGGCTGTCCGAGAGTGACTCCGCTCTCGAGAACATTGAGACGGCGCGGCAACTCTTCCGCGTCGCGATCCTCCCCGCCGATAGGGCGAAGATTCAGGCTATGAGCCTGAATCAATTTCTTGATTCGGCTCGTCTCTCGGCTGTTCGGGTAAGTTTTCCTTTAGCGTTTCCATATTCCTAGTCCTTGTCTTCGGCCTGACCCCTGTTTTGCCTGCAGCATCTTCTCGAAGTCGACACTCTGATCACTCTGGGTGCCGATTACAAGGAACGGGCTCGCCGGTGCATGCGAGCCCAAGAAGAGGCCGAGAAGAAGGCACGAGGACTAGAGCTCCAGAAGGAGGAGCTCTTGCTCAGAGTGGGCGCCGCCGAAGATGAAGCCAAGCTCCTGACGATGGGGCTTGACGAGGAGAAGGCTGCCCATTCCCTGGCCAGGTCGGAGCTGCGAGCCTCCGAGGCTCGCCTGGCCGAGGCGCGGTCCTTGCTCACCATGCGTGAGCAGGCAATAAGAGAAGCGGAGCTCAAGATCAAGGAGCTCCAGGCTCAGCTCGGAGCCCGAGAGGAGGAGGCCCAGAAGCGGGCCTCAGACGCTGTCCGGCTCTTCAAAGAGTCGGAGGAGTTCCAGGAGCTACTGGAGGAGGAAGCTGTCAACGGCCTTGTCCAAGGGTTCGACGACTTCCGCAACCAGCTGCGCCAGCTCTGCCCCGGGGGGGCTATGTTGTGGGGGGGGAGGGGGCCTTGAATTTAGTCCCACATCGGCTAGTAGCGGAAAGGTTCCGTGCCTTAAATGGGGGGTGGAAATCCTTTCCTCTCGAGGGCCCTTTTGTGGGACAAAACTGTGAGGAGGGCTCCTGGTGCGCTCGACCCCCAAAGCGGACAATACCTCGGGAGGAACGCGGTCCTCTTTCTCTGCTAGCTTAATGTGGGCTAGGCTGTTGTGTGAGGCTCCGACAGAATGCCGTCCCCGCAACAGATGGCGCGCCAGGTAGGGGCGCCTTCTCTCTCCATTGACTACCCTCCAGGACTGTGGGGGCCCGTTGGGGTAAAACCTGGCCGGAACCTTCCCGCTGGGGGGGCTATGTTGTGGGGGGGGAGGGGGCCTTGAATTTAGTCCCACATCGGCTAGTAGCGGAAAGGTTCCGTGCCTTAAATGGGGGGTGGAAATCCTTTCCTCTCGAGGGCCCTTTTGTGGGACAAAACCGTGAGGAGGGCTCCGGGTGCGCTCGACCCCCAAAGCGGACAATACCTCGGGAGGAACGCGGTCCTCTTTCTCTGCTAGCTTAATGTGGGCTAGGCTGTTGTGTGAGGCTCCGGCAGAATGCCGTCCCCGCAACAAAATGTATGGTTGTTTGCACCCAAAAGTTAATTATTATAGACCAACTAAATAAGTTATAAAAAATATGCATCGACCAAAGTTTACTAAATTATTTATATGTGACACTTGGAGTGATCAAGAGTGGCCAATTGTCGCTCATACAAGAGGTCTCATTTGTATGATTCATTGCCAAAAGGTTATTCATGGAGGTAACTAGCAACAACCATCAAAGAGGGAGTTACGAGAACAAGGAACCATAAAAAAAGTATAGTTATGGCTAGAAATAATTACTAAAACTGTACCATAAGACGAGAAAGAGGCTTTATTTAGGATCTCTCACTCTTTAGTATGGATACTTGACTATTCCAATGTTGGAAAAGGCTTCTGCTACTCTCTGTGTACTATAACGAGGGGGAGTATTTTACTTTCATGATCTCAATCTAAAGTTCTCCAACATAATGTCTCATTCAATTTTAGAGGAGACTGACCAAATTTCAAGAGGATTCAACATACTTGACTCTCATCACCGTGAAGGCCCCTTCACCTTGGAGTATATATGGAAATCTAAATTTTTTTTTTTTTTTTTTTTTTTTGCTAATGCGGATGGATCATACCTGACGGGAACGGATACACCCAATAAGGTCAAAAAATAGGATACCTCGGAGTGCCAAGGGCAACTCCCCATCACCAATCCACAAGGTACCTCCGGAGTGACAAGCTACATACGCAGCTACCCAATCCACAGCACCATTACCTTCACGGTAAATATACTTGGCCTGAAAGGCCCATCCATCCCTCGCCATAGCCCAAATGTCACGGAGCAAGGGATGGTCACTACCGCCACCCCTTGGACCTCCCTGAATCCAACTGATGACGGTGGCTGAGTCACCCTTCAGGATGATGGACCTAGCCTGTAAGACACACCGGGCATAGCGAAGGCCCGCCCAGGCTGCTCTCAGTTCCGCACTCGGAACCGAAGTGTCAAATAACTGACTGCCACCGGCAGCCACAACCCTGACAGACGGGTCCCGAATAACAAAACTCGCGCCTCCCTGCATGCCACCATCCAAAACAGACCCATCAAAGTTGACCTTGAGGAAACTCGGGGGTGGGGGCTTCCAGGTGAAAAACACCGTACGGGATACTACCGAAGCAGAATGGGAACCCCAGATGTCCCGAGCTATCAAGGTCCCTCCAACAGGGATGGTGTAACACAGCTCTGCCGCCTGAACGCGGGCACTCTCGACCACAAATCGCGGCGACATACGTCGTTCGCCGAAGGTGCGAGCATTCCTGGCCAGCCAGATCTGGTAGGCAGTGCAGCTCGCTCGAACAGCCTCCTGACGAAGCACTGGGGACTTCGAGCCCTGACGCATGGCTGTAAGAACAGGTCCCTACAGCGCCATACCACCTGTGGGACCCCTGCCAGACGCCAAGTACCCCTAGCCCATGTGCACCGAAACAGAGCATGGTCCACCGTCTCGGCCACACCACAAGCCCCACACACCAATGGGATCCTCACACCTCGACCTCCAAGTACAGCTTCGTAGGAAGACAGTCCCAGACCACCTTCCAGAGGAACAACGCTACCCTCGGGTGGAGCCCCAATCGCCAAATCCAGGCACAATCCGGGCCAGGCTCGTACTCCCGCCTAAGAATGCGGGAGAGATCGCCCATCCTGACCCTGAATCTGGTCGAGGAACACCACACACGTACATCTAGTCCGCCACTCTGTGGTAAATTCTAAATTCTTTAACAGTGGAAAAAACAATGAGAAAATTCATTAGAAATAAAATACATATAGCAGTCAAAAATTCATTCAAATTGATAGAAATACTCATACCTGGTCATTTAGACATAATGGACATAGTTGCATTAGCTTTGGTAATCAATCTGGAATTTAAATTAGCTGCACTTCCTCCCCTCCTATTAGTATTTGGCCAACTAGCTAGGAGCTTTTTAACTTCATAGTATTGATTAATTCTGGCACATTATTTGCCTAACTGGTATTATGACTAATAGTAGATTTTGGTGAATTCATGTATGGTACTAGTTAGCACCATGATAGTCATAAATTTACTTATATCATCCCTTATGGTTCGTAATTTGAACACCAAGTTGCTCCTTTGCTTCGTATACATACCGTATTGTTTATTGGATGTACATTCAAGGCTAAGAAAGTATACAAGCACGATGATTCTCACCCAAAAAGCAATTGATTCAATAATATTTTAGTTATAAAAAAGAAAAAAAAAGTACAAGCTGATCACCATCACTATAAGTAATAATCACTAATCAGTTGACATCGACGAGCATGAGAGCATCATTCTCTTGTAACATCAGATTATTATTCCAGGATATCAGGCTGTTGACGTGAGACATGCAGCAATCTATTGCTTTGGTTTCCAGCCTGCTCTCCATCTCGAACAATGAGTAGGGTTGGATTAAGCTTCCCTACTCTGAAGAGCACTATGTAAATTTTTTTAATAATGAAGTTAAAAAGTGCGGAGATAGGTTCGAACTCAAGATTTTTGCTTTGATACCATGTTAAAATTACCGTCCCAAAAATTTAAGTTGATAGGATGAAGTAGATTTATTTATATATTTTATATTTTCTTATAACAAACACAACTTTTTTTTTTTTTTTTGCTAGGATTAAAGAAGGGAGGGGAGGGGAATAAACTCCACCCATGTAGCAGTCCCCATTGGGCCCAGAGGATCAGTAGCGCTCCCAACGGACAAACCAGACAGGAGGCATCCGGTCTCTGCATTTAATCGATGCCACGTCGGGGGAGTTTACATTCCGGATTGGTGAAGCATAACATTGTCCGGTCTCTCCCACACTTATCATTGAAGATCCACACACGATACTCAAACGGACTGCCCAGAATCCTCTTGACGAAGGCTAGCTACAAGTCCTCCCCTCTCAGAAACCATGGTGCGCGAAACACCCCCAGGAGTCGGTTCTTTGTGGAGTTCGATGCGTTCGAATCTCTCGTGTTCTACATCGAAGGAGACCAAGTGCCGCCCAACGCTATCCCAATGCAGTGCCCCATCGGCAAAGATCGGTCCGGTTTTCCATCGTACGAGAGAAGATGGCCCGTTCACCACCCTCCACCTCATCGATGAGGAAGTTAAGACCTTGCATCTGCGAATAGTATCCGAGCCAGAACGATCGAAACCGATGCCGCCGGCCGAGTGCGTATCATCGAACGCAGGAAGCTCTATATGTTCACCGGTGACCGGCTTATAGACCGAGAAAGACTGAAACGATTTAGAAGGCTTTTTAAGAAGGACGAGACTGTTGCAGGAGTTGGAAGCCTTGAAGGGGGGGAAGTTGGGGAGATCCTGCAACGATGGCCTTCCCCTATCTATCGTCGCGAAACGGGTATCGAGCCAGCGTGAGGAAGAAAACAAAGGTTTCGGTTGGAGCAGAAGGTCGGGCTGTGATCCATCAAGGTGGTATCGATGAAGAAAGGTTCGCGGATCATTTGATAAATGCGTTCGGATGCATACGAAATCGGCAATGAAGAGCGTTTGCTGGTAGCCGTGAGTATCTCGGCAAGGATATGGTCAGGAAGATATCTAACAGGCGTCTTCCTCCTCCTCTCCATGATTTGAGTTCTTTGAGTAGCTATAATTCTGTTTTGATGGACGAGGATTAGAGAAGCCCTAAAAAAAAGGGACTAATTATGTAGTGCAGATGTGAATCTTGGAGAGTAATATGATTGGCGGAGGGCGCTAAATTGGTGACGACGAGATCAGAAATTCTTATAATTTCTCTTTTGCCGCAAAATCACACCATTGATTCTTCTTCTTCTTCTTCTTAATTCTTTCTTTCTTCTTCTTTTTTTTCTTTTTCTGCTGCTAAAACGAATGTATCATATAATATGGATATGAATACATCCAAAAGAGTCAAAAAATAATAAGTTCCAAAGTGCATCGGATAACCCACTCTCTTCTACTCAAAAGGTATTTCTAGAATAGTTGGCCACAAAGAAAGCTACTCTGCTCGATTGGCCTCTCGATACACATGCTTGGTCTAGAGGGCTATGATATGATAGTCTTTGAGGCATAATAAGATTTCTAGAGTCGTAAACCACTCTAAGTCTTCTTAGAAATTCCTACTCCTCCATGACTTGTTCTTTTTCAAGTACTTCTCTTGAGCCTAGGGATTTCCCATTACTCTATGCTAGATTAGTCATGAAGAGAAAGGTTAGGAAATTCCAAGATTGTCCATCCATCAAGGGTTAAGATACATGTTACAACAAGGAATCTCATCCAAAAACGGCTAGCTAAATATGTTATTTGAGTTCTTTGGCTCTACTTAAAAATGCTAGCTAAAAGATATTATTTGAGTTCCTTAGCTTTTCTTAAAAAACTAGTCGGAAGATGTTGTTTGAGTTTCTTAAGCTTCTATAAGTATCCAAAATCTACCCCATGTATAGTCGGTGTAGGATTAAATATGCATCCACATAGGTTCTCACTTAATCCTTTCATTTAAGCCTTGATGTCCTCGCCGAGCTAAAGGTCCAAATCAGTTCAAATTCAATAAAAACATCATGATCAACTAATGGTCAATTTAAAAGGACTCGTGCTGACATAGGCTATGGATCGAATCTACTTTGATATCATTTCTTATAACCCAGGATCTCACCCAAAAAGACCAATCGGAAGATGTTATTTGAGTTTCGTAATCCTCTATAAGTGCTTAATTTTACTTGTTGCATAGTTGATACGGAACTAAACACACGCTCATACAGATCCTTACAGTACGTTTATAAGTGATGGTTTTTATAATATACTACCCTTTCTTATCAAAACCTGGTCTAATGGTTCAAGAAAAACTAGCTATGCTCTCTTAACCTAGAGGCATCTCGGTATCAGTTGATGATCATGAATCAAGGAGTAGTGGAGTGTGATGCCTTTAGCATCAGACTCATCCTTGATATATTTCTATGACCACAGTTCGTCAATAAGAACAACATAATGATGGTGTCACATCAGTTATAAGGCTAAATGATGGCATTTTCTTGAGTGGGCATTACATCGAATGACTTTGTAAAGCAAGCTTCTTACCCATGAGATTTTATGTGTACACCTAATGGATAAGCTTAATTGGCTGATATCATAGATTTTCATGACATGAGCTCAAGCTTCATTCTCAAAAATATTTGATTGGATAACACTAGAATACTTCTAGCTAATAGAAGGCTAAGAATCTTTTATTACTTTTTTCTTTTAAATTATGTTTTGTTAAGGTATCAGGTGAGGCGAACTTATAAATCCTAGACTGAAGTTAGCTAACCACAAATTAAATGGACACACTTAAAGAAAAAAACCAATTATTTCATTAAATTATTTCTGATTGTCATATATTGTCAATATTTAAGCTATTATTTTCTAAGAAGAGAAATTTAAGTAAAAGAAATAAGGAACTAGGATTTTTTTTGAGGGCATGTTGTTCCATTTAGCTTGTATTTTCTAAGAGCCTGTTGAAACTCAGCCCAAATTCTTGCCTTTGGGCTACAGGAAGAAAAAAAAGATCTATGGGGATCTTTTTTTTCCACAAGATTTAAGCAAGATGAAGTTTGGTTGATACAAGGTCATGCTTAAATAGAAAGCTCAATCCATTAATTCTACAAAATTTTCAACCCAATCATATAGAAATAGCCAAACAAACCCTTAATAATCGATCCATCCTGAAATTGTAAAGTTTGGCCCAAGCCATGGCTCATTAACACCTCCAGTCCAATGGAACTCAAATTAGAAGTGTTGACCTCAGATTAACGTCACTGTAACCAGCTTGAGTGTAGAATTGAATCCAAGTCTATTGTACTAACAACTAAAGCAGTTGGCAACTATTGATTGGGATTTGTCTAATGGTGGCGATGACATGGATTATTTGGCGTGCTAGAAATTTTCAGATTTTTAACAACGAGATTGAGCTCTATCTTGAGCACGCTTCACTTTATGTTCTTCTTTGCAAATGATTGGGCCGGAGTTGCACCAGAGAAGTTCTCTGTTGGTTTAAGCCCAACTCCCTCGGCCCTTAATTTGGATGCAGTTATGGGGGCCAGTGGATTGCGTAAGTTGTCTTGGACCTCTAGGCCCACTAGGTTGTTGGGTTTTATTCAACTGTAGTTATATGTTGCAGCCCGTCCTTCCCCCCTCCCCCCACCCCCCCCTTTTCCCCCTAGCCTCTTCTACGCATACTGTAGATTTGTCATTTCACTTAGTTAACAGAGTTTACTCATTAAAAAAAAAAACACTTACTCAATGAAATTGGGGGTCACTTATTAATTAGTTATCATTTTCTAAAATTATCATCAAACTACAAGAATTCTAATTCTTTCATTTCGATATTCTAAAATTGATATTTCTCGATGATCAACAAGTCACTAACAAAATATTTATAAGTAATAAATACTAATAAGGCACCTTTTAAATAGCTGATTTTCTAGTTTGGAAGCTTTCTGATTGAGTCTTATTATAAGATCATTAATAATGGTGGCTTTCTCTGCCTATACCACAAAACAATTTGGAAGGTAATTATCTAGAGAAAATCAAAGTATTTCTATGGCTGGTTTTGAAGAACAAATTATATACAAGCAAGATCCTTGCTAAAAAAGACAGCTGGTGACTTTTGGTTGCCGTCTTTGTGGATCCAAGGTGGAATCCATCTTTCATGTATTCATTAAATACCTATTTACCCAAAGTGTTTGGAACACGATTAAGATTCACCAGTTAAAATTGAAAGGATGGCCTCCTAATCTTCACTCTCTTTGGACTATCTCGAGGAGCAAAAAGAAATTCAACTGTCGATTAGGGGAGCTTGTGATTGGCTGATTTCTGCTCCATGTAGAAAAAATAGCTCCATCTGCTTGGTCAGAAGACCTTCAATCCTTCCATTGTTGGGAACACATTTGTTCCTATGTAGTAATTGTCAAGCATAGAAAGCTCTAAAATACTCTATCATCCTTGATTCCCTCTACTACTCACTATTAGGCTCTAATGTCAGGGCCAGTGGTGTATCTTTCGCGGGAAAGAAGGATTCATCTTTTTTTGTGTGAATCTCCATTGGATTATCAGCTACTCACTTCGAGATCTATGACGACAAATGAATGATGAAGATCAGAGCATTTTGAGAGCTGTGCAAGTGATGATCCAATGATTATTTCACAAGAAGGAAGGTGAATCCTTTTTTCACGCAAAAGAAACAACCCTATCCCCTAATGCTAGTGCCTAACATTTTTTCTAACCCCTTTTTTTTGTATATAATTGAATATCCTTCTTTACTTTAATAAATTGGGGAAGTGCCTTACTTTCTCCATTAACACTTAAAAAAAGTAAAATAATAATAAGACATTTCTCACCAAACAGGTCACCTTTTTTTGTCAAAAAAAAGAGAAAAGCTACTAGTTATTTTTGGCAATGTAACCCTGAGCATCGTCATGTGGTTTTTACTTTTCTACCTCATGTGAAGTCCAACTATGGTAACCTCAATATGGCTGCAGAAGTAAAGCTCCTTGCCTTTGTTTTTCTCAACACACTAAACATGATCCCCCCTTCCCACGTCTCCTTGAAAGCAAATAGATGCTGCTTGCAAGTCTTTCACTTATCCAAAACAAGGTCTCGCTTGTAGAGGCGAGAGAATCACAAGATCCCAAACCCATCAAAAGCTTGAGAGTTGTGATTCCACCCAAATGACTTCAGAAGGATATGTCACTACCGTTGCAGTGAAGCTAGACATGTCGCTTGGCCTTTCTTCCACTGTACCAGTCACGAACGCCATCTCTCTCCTTTGGCCTGCCATTTTTGTGCTGAAAATATTTATACGAGACAAATGTTCCCTTTTGTTGGTGGTCAGGTGGAAACAAAAGAAACCTTCTAGTTTTCTTTGGGCGGCAGGTTCAGTAGTTCGGATAATGGCGGGCGGCCGGCCAGGACTGGGTCGGCCGGAAAAAGAGTTGGTCAAACCAAGCTTTGCACCCTCTAAAGCACGCATTAGGCAAAGCTTTTGGGGCTTTTGAAGCCCACTACAGTCGGTATCACAGGGTGGAGGGTTGTCCCCCAGGAGCCACCGCCCTTTCTATCTACGTCCGTATGCATCACTGCTGACATTGGCATAGGTGTCCAGTTTAGCTGGTAACCATTACCAGCTGGCTAGAGCACTTCAAGCTTTTGGGAGCTACAAATGCCATATGATCATCATATAAACAGCCTCTTAAGATACATGATAAGTGGTGGTCAACAAGCTTCCCTACCTTTGATGAATTGGTAGAAATATGAATCTGATGAAGCTTTTTTTTTTTTTTTTGGTGAAAGATGAAGCATAATTTAGATGTTCTATCTTCTAAACAATGAAGATGGTTAACATAGGAAGTTCTCACCGGAATCAGGGCATCAAGCCTAAATAAAAAAAGATGAGTATACATGCACTACACTTCTTAAACTAGGTTATTAAGTTGCTCAGCAATCTCTGTTTGCAAAAGAGTTTTCTTTACAATTTTCAAAACTGAATTACTTTTTAGCAAGAAAATCTGCTCCCTGTCTTGCATGTCAACAAATAAGATCAAAAGTCACGAGCTAAAACTTTCTCTACATTTTATAATGCCTACTTTAGAGTTTACAAGCCTCCAATGACTTCTCCAAAAGATACCATCCAGCTCAATGGAGGAACGAGAGGTCTTTGTCAACAATGGGATGAACATGTGTCATCAGCTGTCGTTGAGACTGCAGCTTTTTCCTTTAAGTTCCGTCACACGTCGAGCACTACAGTGCACATTCATAGACTTATCAAATAAGACATCTGATAGATCTCCCTCCACTGGGAAAGGTTCCAAAACAAGACTCTATTTTCCTAAGAAAACAAAACTACATATATGTTGACAGGCTAAGCCCCCCATTGGCTATTTCAGAGCATTCGGTAGCAGGTCCTTTCGTGCCTTAGTCTCTAACTGTTACATAGATAAGATCTATATATCATGATCATAAGATCTCTAAGAGGCTAAGTGCATTATGAGGTTTCAACTTGTTAAGTTGTATCGTGTCTATAAAATTACTCTTTTACAAGAAATTAGTATATAAGCGCAAACCTGGCGATGAATGTAAATGTGATATGTAAATCAAAACATTTAAAAACGCTAAAGGCGCACTGGCTATAGCCCTCCTAGTTCTAAAGAAGGTCTAGATTCTAAAATTGGGAGGGATTATACCCTATAGTTGAATGCACTAAAAGGATTTGTCTTTTAGTCTAAATTTAACAAAAATCTTAAGCTTATCTTCAGCACTTGACTCTAAATCTTCGGTACAATTTGTCTACCTCGCAAATGAAAGAATAAAAGGATGTTGTAAGTCTAAAAGCGGCCCACAAGAAGTGATCGATCAACATGAAAAACATGTCTCAAAGGTTCCTTTAAACATTGGACTTCATGACACGGAAACCTCACACCAACCCACTAACCCTCAATGAGCAAAAACATCCATTGTTTCTTCTGGTCAAAAAGCCCTATATGTTCAATTATCCAGGTAAGGAATTCATTTAAAAGTTTTTTTTTAATTACAGCAAAACATAATTATTATTGTCTGCTCAACCTAACTTTGGAATGGATTTATTAGAAAAAAATATTAATTACGATAACAAAAAAATAATATTATTCTTTTGCTATAATCATTTTTCATGAATTTTTAAACTATCGTTTTATTGGAAAACGTAAGCAACGGGAGAGCTTGCTCCCACGCCTCAAACATCCCGAAGGAAGCGCAGGTGGCGAATTATTGATTTAGGTGGCGCAGACCGTGACATCAGCTCGATTCCTGTAGATTTCCACCGGATCCACGAGGTCGGTGGACACGCGACGTGCAGCGATTGGTCCGACAAACGGGGATGGATCACAATCAGTATTACGTGAAACGACCGTCAGCTGTACAGATGGCAGGCCACGCGCCCCCCCACCCTTCGGCCTTCCACGAGATTGGACGGCTGAGATCGAACAAAGCCGCAGCTTTCTTGCGGACGGAAGGCTGTGCACGGAAATCAGAGTTCACCCTAAAATCATCGATTTATTGCTCAAATCCTTCCACGTGGGTCGCGGATAAGTCAGAATCACCCTCACGGGCTCACGGAGGAGGATTAATCTGGTCGAACACGAATCTTAGAGGCACCTTACCGACGATATCTAGCAAGCAACGTACGTACTATTTCATCAGTTATAATCCAAATGCGAAATTTCCACTAAGTGCAGAATGGATGCAACTTCCAGCTTTCAAGATATTGACAGCATTTAACCTTGAGTGATAATTGATGAAAGTCAGCAATTTAGCATTTCTTGGTAGGAGACAAAGTCAACAAATTAAATACTATATTGTTGAATAATCAAAATGTTCCTGATATATGTATTTGGTCATAAGGTAATCAGTCACAAAGAAAAGATGTTTTGGTGATTATTTTAATTAAAAAAATATTTTTTGACAAAATTTTACAACATACCATTTCATTGCAGACATGATGTAAGATATTTTAGAATTCAGTCTTTTTTAAGATGTTGCATGATCCAAAGAAGAAAATAGTTACGACTAGATAAGGACTAGATCACTATAATTTTTACTTCTCACCTCATCTTCTATGATAACAAGGACATGTAAGCCAAAGAATATTGTACCAGGTGCCAATATGACTCATGCTGCATACAATGCAAGTAGCACCAGCCTTCTCCAATATTCAATCATAAGACAGCCTGATACGAGTGTCATCTTTTTTTTTTTTTTGGAGCAAAATTATTCGAGGAAAACAGCATGGAAGCAAATATGGAAAAATCCCCAAAAAAAGCAGGGCATGACAAGTGTCATACATCCACGCGCAAAAGCAAGCATAGAAATGTGCCAATGGACCCCTGCATGGGAGGCATAAACTTTTCTGTAACAACGTGTCAACAGGCTTCGATCCACGGGCCACCTTCTCTCTCTTTCTTCATTTTATTATTCTATTGTCAAGTTAAATTATTTACTAGTTTATTCTTCTTATTTATTATTTTTGAATATTAAAAATATTTAATTATTAATTTATCAATTATATTTGTGCATCTAGGCTAACAAATATTACTATGCAAATTGTCTAGGCAAAAAAATAAAGAAGCAATGTCCCATCAAAATTTGGAAATGTCTCGAAACAAAGAGGACACTATAAGATTGTACACTACAATGACATTTTTTTTTCTATGCACAATAGCATTTATTAATTGACCCTGGATGCGTATGAGAAAGATACAGGACCTAATTAGTTGTATGTTTTTATGTGCGATACTACCATTCTCTTCTACTCTTTGATGACCTCAAATGATAAAATATCAAGCGCAATCATTTAGCGAAAAACCCTTTGCCTCTTTCACCTATCTAAGAAACTATTGCATATCGCATATCACGTGAGCATGACACTTACGTGCGTCCTTATCCTGTTTTTTCTAATAATTGGTACGACTTATATTTTCTCATTGTCTAAGAGTACTTTTAATATGTGAAACAAATAACCATTATTAGCCATTAATCCACAGCGCTGCTTCCACAGCCGCATAATACACTGAACTTTGGAGAGCAAATTAAAATAGAAAACGTATGGCAATTCGCCAGCATGAACACAAAGAAAAAAACGTGAAAAGATCTGCGTTTCATGCATTCACAAAAGGATACACAACTAATGTTTCTCTTTTATTCTTTCTCTCTCTTCATATTTTCTCCTTCAGCTCCCGTCTCTCTCTCTCTCTCTCTCTCTCTCTCTCTCTCTCTCTCTGTCTCTCTATTTTCTATACATGTACTCACTCACATCCAATAGTTCGGGAATAGGAAATTCAAACATGTTGCTGCAATAGCTATCCTTCTCATCCTCGGCGCTGCTATTCACATACGTTGTTGAAGAGTTCAATTGGGTCGGGCTTGATGCTGGTGTCGATAGAACAGAAGTTAGGTTACAATTCGGGTTGCTGATCATCGCCGGAAAGTTGGAGTTTTCGGAGATCAGTTGGGGAATGGATGGATCCGGATCGTCATACATAACACTTGTAGTAGGCACACAATTCTCAGAAAAGTTAGCCTGAGTGACAATTTCTTGCCACAGATTTCTTTGAGCCTCTGGTTGGAAATGCTCCTCATTGGCTTGCATAAGCTGGGTTTCATCAAGGAATTGAGCAGCAGAAGTGGTGCAAGGAGGGAACTCTTGTTGAATTGGGGTTTGGAGCTGGTGGGCTGGGAAGGATGGGTATGGGTCTTGGACTTGGGGATTGGGGAGCTGTGGCCCTTGGAAGTTTTGGGCAAGAAGGTTGGAGTTTTGGCATTGAGATGATAGGAGATTGGTAGCCAGTCTTATGAGCTCTGAGTTGACGAGGGGTTCGAGCCCGAGCAATCTGGATAAATCGAGTTGGTTTGGGTCGTACAAGGATGGGTTGAGAAGCGAAGAGAGGTCGAGGATATCGAGGCGGGGGCTGTGAGTTACGGGATCAATTCCCATTCTAAGAAGCCTTTTTCTGATGTGGGTGTTCCAGTAGTTCTTGATCTCGTTGTCCGTTCTTCCTGGCAAGCGAGCAGCAATCGCCGACCACCTGAAGCTCATAACAGTAGAGACCATGTTAATTCAGAACATCCAAAACTATGAAGACACAGGAACAATTAAACAATTAAGAGCTTTGGACCAGTTTGCTTGCCGAATTTTTTTTCTGAAAAGCAATTTTTCTAAGAGTCATCATAAGTAGACAGAATATACTGAAAGCTTCAAGCGAGAAAAACTCACTTGTTCCCCAGTATACTATGTAATTGAATAATTGTCTCTTCCTCTTCAAATGAGAACCTTCCTCTTTTGATATCAGGCCTTAAGTAGTTCGTCCACCGGAGCCGGCAACTCTTCCCACACCTCGCGAGCCCTATGAATCAAAACACTTCAAATGAGTTCTACCTCGCAAGACCCTTGAGTTAATCCATCCACAATTCAAAAACAACACTTCAAGCTCACAGATAACCATGAGTGCAACTCAGGACCATAAGCTAACAAAAAAAAGAGTCGCTCACCAGCATTCTTTGGGAGGGTTCTCCAGCTACCTTGCCCGTGCTTTTGGATGTAGTCGATAAGCTTTTGATCCTCTTCCGGCGTCCACGGCCCCCTTTTCAGTCCATTCTGATCGCAGCAAGGTGCTCGTCCCATGGCGGCGATAACCAAAAAGTCGTTTTGCCAGGGGAATCGACTTCCCTTTTGGAATCCCTGGTGTTTGGAGGAGATGATTGGCTAAAGGATGAGAAGAAGAGCTCAGAAGCTTTGTTTTGGGGTCCAACAGCAATGGGGGCCGGCTTTGAATGGGAGATGGCAGTGTACGAATGGTTTATATAGAAGGAGGGAGGAAGGCAGTAGAAAGTCAACAGGATTCGGTGCCGGCCTTTGCTTATCACCAAGGCGACGTGTCTCCCTCGCGAATGGTGTCTTTAATCTCTCTCGGTGGCTAAACTTCTTGAGGGCCTGGAAGGAGCGGAGGGGAGTCCAACAAGCTACATCATTACAGGAATCAACGGCCGTGATTGGCTGCGTCTACGGCCACGTTGGTGCCCGCGGCGTAGGCAATAATTCGCATCGTCCCTCTTTTTATCCATTACCTGGCGTTAACTTGGTGGTGCCACGTAGCTCTCATGACGCTATGGACGTCGACACATGGGTGGGGAGCTTTTCACGCTCACGTTGTTCTTGCGTGGTTCATCGGCTGTGTGAGTGCTCACATGGTTGATGTTTGTAGTGACGCAGGGTGACATAAGGCGCACCACAATGGCAAACGTGAAAGATGTTTTTGTGTGTGTGTGTTCTTTTTCTGGAGAGAATGGAAGATTGGATTTGGAAATATTTTTCAATTTATTGTTGATTTTTTTTGTAGGATCGATTACTTGTTGCCTTAACTTGTAATTAGGTCACATCTACGTAGACTAATTTGATCATTGCATGCAAATGCGGTCCCAACGTACAACGTCCGTACATATAGCATTCTTACCGAGTATAGAATCAATTCTACAGTTCAAATAGTAGTGCGAATAGAAATATTAAATCTAGCCTTAGTGGATTAATCATATTTGACTTAGTCAAATCAGAAAAAAAAAGGGTAGATATAGATGGCGTTATTTATTCTCTTTTTTTTCCCTTCGAGAGAAATTGTTTAATTTGGATGAACTATTACTGTTGGATCCTGACGTTTTTAGGTATTTCATCTTATATAGTATTAATCAATGTCTTTACACCTTTGAGAGGCAAGTAGATAGCTAAGTTTCATATCTTGATTTCCTATTTAAACAAAGAAGGTTAATTATCCATGATAATGCAAGACTATACAAGTGGATTGCATGGAGAATCCCTTGTTTTAAAGTATACAGCCCTGCTTTATTTATCAGCTCAATGCACTCTAATATTGTCCATGCAGTTGCTTCTCTTTGCTACACTGCAATTGGTATTTATGTTTGTTTGAAATATAATAGAATTGATCATATCCTATAAATCTATGCAATGTATTCCCCACAAAATAGAACATTTGGTAGAAAGCTTCCATTAGTGTCAAAATGCTTTTGGACGGGAATGAGATTTTGTATAACTTAAGCACACATACATCATTCTTACATCCTTTCATGAATGGCAAAAGAGATAATCATACATGTAGAAGGACAATTCTCTATTATGGACATCAGTCATGTCTGTTAAGAAAAAACCATCGTCTTTGGTGGACCACTAGCTACATCTTGAGATAGGTCATAGCTTTCGAAATATGAGCATCTGTGGAATCCAGAAGGCCACTAAACTTGTGGTGTTTTTCCATTGATCAAGACATTCAACATACTGGTACGAATTGTTCGCCAAACAAGTGCTATTATCCCTTTGGCAAACATTTTGCTCTATTCAAATCATGCATATGGTCATTGTACATCTGATTCAACGATTTTGTTTCCTAGCTACAAATAAATTATGGCCACAACTGCTTTCTTTTTAATGATGTGCTAGTGGAAAAATCGTAACTCTTATCATATACAATGCAGTAGCATCGCCGTTTTCAATGCTATCAGCAATATACAAGAGGTTGCCTTCAAAGAAAAACTATTCTCTATATTGCTTAGTCATCGTGTGACTTCAACCGGTAGACTAATATATCACAAGATATTTCCCACAAAGAAAAAAGAGATGATTTTCCTAAATTTGTTTTCATGAAAGCTCCAAGATTTCTAGCACATCTATACTAAGGTTTTTAATCTGAAAAAATTATTATCTTAATGATAGTGAGGGATGGAGTGGCCTTACAGCTTAAGCATATATTTAGAGAAGCAAACAGAGCTACGAATTGAGTGGTTGTCTACGTAGCCAGCCATTTCGGAGGCATCATGTGGGCTAATTTTCTAATTTTATTAAAAAAATATTTTATATAATAAACATGACGGTTTCATGAGGGAGGCTTTCTAATGCAGTGACGAGGCCGCCACGTGGGCACATGTCACCCTAAGAATCTTGCACTGTTTAATGTGGGGTCCGCAGTACGGATCCCGCTCCTTGCCAGGCCACTATTGTGACGCGTGCCCCTTTGCCTGGTATTCGACAACAAGGCCCCTACTTTTTTGACCGAGCCACTCTTTGGGGACCATCAACTCCCAAAAGCATCCAATAATATTATTGTCTTATTATCCAATGATTTATTTATAGCGAATTATAAGCTATAAGAGGAGAGGACGAGCATGTAGTCTCAAAGGTGTAGAAAAGATAGTGTGCATGATGCCTCATCTACTCCAACAACAATTTGGTTGGCCAAATATTATATTCATTCGTTCTCTTGCAAACTATTAATTACTTTAACCCCCCAGCAGGAAATATTATATTACATTGTAAACGTAACTAAGATAGTCAGATCATTGGAAAAGGGTCTTTAGCTAGATTTGGTTATGTTCCTGTCACCCATATTCCCTTTAGCTTACCCCCCTAGGAAGAGACAAAGTAAAGCATCTGTTTGGAATTCATAACATGTTGTCAAGTTGATGGTCTAATAGATACGGAAGTAAAACGCCGGTTTTTCCATGAACAGAGAGCAGACTTTCATGCCCAAGCATCGTAGGTAACTTGGGGAGGTCCCCTTATTCTCAAAAAAAACTTGGGGATGCCACCTTGATGAAAATTTGGTAAATGGGAATGCAAGGTGAAAGCAGCTGTTCTATCCAAACTTGGGCGGCATTGAAAATGACATGGCATGACTTTAAATTGTCTACTGCGTCGTAGAAATGTTTAGGAAGTTTCTTATAAGATTTATGCTGCATTAATGCACCGTCGTGGTGACAAGATACCCATTTCAGAAGACTTGGCCTTGGATAGCAACCAATTTTGATATAGGATATTTTTTTTTCTAAGCACCTTTTTATGCTATCTAAAAAATTATTGCTAGATTAGTATTGGAACGAGTTCAAAACAAGTTGTGGCGAAATCAAATTAGGCTACTCACCAATGCTAGGCATGTAAAAGTTGTGGTCAATGCGAACAAGCATTATTAAACCTCATTCAAAGCATAAGAAAATTCAAAACCAACCAGAAATTGGAGCCCACTTATTTATTTCTTTAGCCAATAAATAAGCTTAGGACCCATTTGGTTGGGGATAATCTGATATGAAAAAATAAATCCCATATTACATAACCATTTTTAGTATGAAAAGTAGATGGAAGGGATGGTAAAATAAATGGTGGATCCTATATCTATTCTTACGAGAGAGAAGATAAAATAAATACCACCAAGGTCGTGGTATTTATTTTCCCATGCCTAATTACTTAGTGGAAGTAATATGAAATTATCATTTTTTGATGAAAATACCCCTATTTATATTTTATGAATAGTGTAGTAATTAAATTATATAATAGATATTAATTATTAATAAATAATTAACAAGTATTCATTAAATTATCAATAAATATAAGATAGGATTTATTAATAATTAATATATTTATTTATGCACCAAAATATGCTAAAATTTATTTATAGTAAAAATATATTCTCTAATAAAAATATGCATAATTAATTTAAAAATATTTATTAACTTATGTAAATATATTTCGATATTCGAAATAGCTAATATTAACAACATTTATGCAAGTGAGCCGTAAATAGCCAACAAATGTATTAAGAAAAAAAAATGTTATTACTTGAATTATTTATTTAAGAGTATTATTGTTAAAAATTTGGTAATATTCTCATATAAGACTACCTCCAACCAAGTATAGTGACCTTTTCCCGATACAAACTTTTTGAATTTTTTTTCACCAATCAAATATGGTAAGTTTTATTTTCTCCCACAACTATTTTTTAAATAAATGATTCCTAGGAATACATATACCCCGTCCAAACAAACCCTTACAATGTGCGTGGTAAAGAGTTGCGACATAACGTGGCCTCGATTCACTTCTTACGTACGTACAAGTCGAGCCCCGGCTTCAAGTGGTCATACGACGAGTTGGTAATAGAAACAAGATTGGAAAGCACCTACCCAATGGTAATTAGCAACATGTCAGGTGCACCTCTTTTTCAACTCCTAAGCATATGCTTTTGTTTTTATGAGTTTAATACATTAGCAAATGATCAGAAAGTTTCAGGAGATTTGCTGTCTTGTTTTGGTAACAATGCTGCAAGTTTTATTTCAAAGGAAAAAACCAATGAACGGTGTAAGTTAACAGCAAGGTTATACTACAAAGGAGGCAGAGACGCATGGTTTACGGCCATACATAGTTTAGTACATGGCAAAGGCCTTGAGGTCTCAAGTTCTGGTGCCCTTTTCATCCCACAAGCACTCCATTAGTTTAATGCACCGTACTCATCCGCGGTTGCCTCTGTGTCCGGTGCCATGGAATCAAACCACTTTTGGACCAGCTTCCAAGTTCAAGGCACCACAACACTGATATTTTTCTTTGTTATAAAAAAAAAGCCCGTGTCGCATGCCCGCTTTAGGCAATTGCATGGCGCCACCTTAGCCTTACGTGTCATTTCGCTTGCCCAACAAAGTGTCACACGTCTGCAAGTTGACTCCATATATAGAGTAGTTAATAACAAGCGTAATAGCTAGCATGATGTGACCCGTTTTCTGAGTTTTATTATTGTTTTAGTGAAGCTTGTCAACTTGGTACTTGAATATGTTATGCTAACACTCGACGCTTTTTCAGATTTTGTGACGGTATGCAGATCTATTTTTCTCTTCGGACACGCGAAAGTCGATCCTAATCAACTCGACCATGAATAATGGACTTTTGAAAGGGCTTACATGAAGGTCTAGTCTCGCTTTCGCTAATTTGTCAGTGCAATGAATACCTTCACGCGTAGAAATGGCGAGCAAAGAGCTGTTAGATTTCACCAAGATGATATGATCTAGTAGAAAGGAGAATTCTGACCTTGCTTCTACCAATAATCCTCACATCTCACCCATCTTCCACGTTGCGGACTGACCTAGCAAACTAATCCATATGGAAGGAGACTAAGGAAAAAAATATATGATCTTCTGGTGAGAAAACTCGGATTAGATTAATGAGTTTGAGATTGCCATGCATGGTGTCTTGGAGACAACTCGTATTTTTTGTCAGCTCACCTAAATAGGTTGGAAGCTCTTACATCTCATTTTCAGTAGGGCAACTCCCTGGCGACATTCTGGGGGTTTTCTAGTTCTTAGTTGCCTTCCTTAGCTTCCTTGTCCTCGGAAAAATAGTAAATAACCTTAATTTGGGTGGTACCCAGTACCCATTGAGGTGTGCAATTAGGCCCAACAAACGTTGAAGGGGCTGCAGGTGGTAGCTTAGGATTGGGAGGACAACCAAATTACTAGGATTATATTTAAGACCTTTAGATCTGGTATGCTAGTTGTATATAGTCAAGACCTTCAGACATCTATATTATTGTAAATCTATTCAATAAGCCTAAAATAAAGTATCTTTAGCTTGACAAGGCATATGAGACTTTAGCCGAACCAGTTGATGCCCTCCTCCACCCGGTTTGACAATTGACACGATACGAATTTGTGAAAATGATGAACAAAACTTGGTCTCATATCTCATTTTTGAGTCACGATTTAGTGCAGCAATATTTAAAACCAAGGGAATGATATATAAAATATGGGTGCGGATGTGCCAAATGGTGAGTTGCTCATGCTTAAGCTTGTTGCTAAGCTCGATGGTGTTATGTTCAAGAATGGCTCCTTTATGAACTGAACTGAGCAAGCTTGTTGCCAACTCAAATGGAGTTTCCACACAGTTTGCAAACCAAGCGTGATCGACATCAGTTCGTTCACGGGCTGATCTCTAAAAGCTTTCGAGTTGGTTCTTTTGCACCCCAACCTGACACTTCCTCGAACAACCATCAGACCGTCAAGGAAACATCAAAACATGTTGCATTTGTTTGTTCGCATTGGTGGCCAACCATGCATGCCACCTGAAGCCTGACTTCCAAAACTACACGCTTGTACAAATGTTTCAACTCCCGAATCTCTAACCGAGAAGTTGCTTGCAGTGTTGATGTGCTGACGTACATTGAGAGGCGAAGGTGACGAAATGGACGTCACACGGAACATCTTAGTATTTTACCATGCAAGTTTTAGACAGGATGTACGACCGACCCTTGATACTTCCCATGCATTTAGATGGACTCCTAATGTTAGTACATATATGTAGCAGCTAAAAATTAAAAAAATAAATTTTCGAACTACGTAAATAATATAGTCTTTAAGCAAATGTAAGGTCACGATCATCCACAATTCCTCTCGTATATATTACGTGTCCTGACGCCAGAAACTATTAGAAAAAAACTATCTGAAAAAGATAGAAAAAGAATCTCTGCCTAATAGCAAACACATCTGTCAATACGAGATTGTCAAGACCAGTGGTCAGTTAGGCCAAAGACTATATGGACGTTTGAAATGGCCCGGGAGCAAACCATTTTCTCTCTTTGTTGAAAAAGAAAAAAGAAAGAAAAACCATTTCTTTGCTATGATAGCAGAAGACGTACTATTGTTGTTTTGCTTATTCTAAGGCAATAGATTTTGTTTTCCCTCTTTGTTTCGCATGTCGTCTTTAACGTCATCCAGGTGCCTGCATGTTGAAAAGAAACTCTTTTGCCATGGAAGCCTAAACTCCTGTCGTTGAGTTCTCATATCGATTCTCAGATTATCTAGAACAACATAAATAAATAAAACACACACATGTACACACAAACACACACATAGATACTTGCATATGTATGTATGTATGCATGCATGTATCTATGCGTATATATGTGTATGTATACATACAAGTCATTAAGCACGTATAGACAAGCACCTGACTGCCTGAAAGCCCGTTCTGCAATTTTCCCTTTTTGTTCTTCCCTCCTTTTGTGTTTTTTTTTTTTTTGGCTAAAAGAAAAAGGGAAGGGGGAGGAAGGGATAAGCCTACCCCTGCGTAGCAGTTCCCACTGGGCCCCCACTCTGCCAGAAAAATGTTTGATGCGGACAGAAATGACCGTGTTGAATACCCCGACCGGTTTTACTCATACCCTCCCCACTCGTGGGCCCGGCTCGGTTATCCCTTTGGGCTCAGGCACGAATACCACATATGAGTACGTCACATTTGGCACCACCGAGGCTACCAGCAGAGTGATACACCCTTCCAGACCCCGTGTCCGAGCAGAAAACATCCGGTCTCTATAATTTAATCGACGCCCGTACGTTTCGAATTCGGAACCACTTGGTTGGAAGTAAGGCCACGCTCTCATTAGGCTACCACCTCAGTGGCTTCCCCTCTTCTGTTCCCCACTCAGAATGATGGCCGGAGCGCCATTACCAGCATAGGCCACCTTTGAAATCTGTTTCTCGTTGTCCGTTTAAAGCATCCCTTCAGCAAGTGCAATTCAGTTTTATCATAAAACAAAACAACCAATCTACTGTACCGATGTGCCCGATCATGAGGTACAAATTGTGCAATTGTCTGATCGACCATCAATAATCCCAACTTAATAGCACAATGTTTTCTCTTCATCTGTATCTCATCTTGAGCCAAAGCAACCTTGTTACTGTATGATAGTGTCGACTAAACCAAAGTATACTACAAAATTAGGAAGTACACAAACAGCATTATCTAATGTTCGAAGCTGCACCATGACATTCTCCTAAATTATATCTAAAAATTATTTTTTTTTTCAAAAAATCTCATTTTTTGCAGCTTTTCCGATCTTTGAACTCTAAACACGTTTCTTATTTTTTATCTGACAAAACTGAAATTGGGAAACACATTCCATCGTAAAGTTAGTTGAAACTATAGCACATTGCAAAACCCAATATTCTCAATCATTTAAAGCAACAGCCACCATAATGCATGGAGCAGCCTACCTGTGGCAAATTCATGTAGACTTTAAATTTTAGTAATTTACAAGAGGCTTTAAAACAATTTATACTCAGCTATTCTAAAAGTAAGTCGTTTTGAAACTAGTTTCAATATGAATGCATCATTCTTCAAACCACACCAAATGTTTTCATAACAGAAAGAATCAGAAATTTTATTTTTGGCAAAGAGCAGTTTCCTTGACCAAGCAATTATGGATACATTTCACGTATCAAGCAATTGAGGAATTGGACGAAATTATTTCCAAGAGCTGTTTGTGTAGTGCCCCATTTGTCACAAGTACACCACCGGATGGGAAGATAATTCTTCTATCTACTTGATCAGCAGCAAGATCCAGTGGACTTCCATTCCAGTCAGTAACCTGATCAGATGAAGCTAATTTCCTGATCCATAATATATAAAACAAATGGAAAAATAATGCATTGACATAAAATTTGGCAGATACTCGAGGACTAGTAATCTCAAAACAAACTTGAGCGAGAGCTTGAGCAACAAGGAAAGACGATAATGGGAGGCTTCATATGGTGACCATAACCAATTTTGGAACTCTAAGGGGGTCATCACACATACATATTAGACAGATTCATTGCAGCAGAATTGATGGTGCATAGCATGCGCTAGAACCAATAAGATACATATAGAAGCACATGCACAGTGTAATCAGTAAACACAGCTCATCAGGTAGGCCAAATAGTAAACAAACTTCCCCACTTAACAAGGATATCAGAGGCTTCGTCATCAGGGGCCTGAGTTCCAAGGTGGTCGCTGCTGGCGGCCGCCAGATCTTTGACATCTTTGTGCTAGGAGCAGAGCTGCGAGGGGCCTGGACTGGATTATGCTACACCAGACAAGCGCTCCGGGCTACTTCGATCATATTGGAGGGTGACTCAGCCACCGTAATCAAGTGGGTCCAAAAGGGCCCGAGCGGAGGGGGAGGGGTACACCCTTTTCTTCGAGATATTTGGGATATGGTGAGTGATATAGTGGCTTTTCAGGCTAAACATGTGTATCGAGAGGCCAACAGGGCAGCGAACTGAGTGGCGGCGTATATGGCGTGCCACTCAGAAGACACCCTGTGGACAGAGGAGGGTGAATTGCCTAGGGCACTGTGTGACTTAGTTTTTGCTGATTCTACCGAGTGTATTCATTCACGTAATATATGAAATACCCGTCTTTAGCAAAAAAAAAAAAAAGAAAAACATATCAGTTATTCACAAATCCGAAACCATCATTTCCAAATACAAGCTAGAAGCATTTGTCAAGCTAATTAATATAAAAAAAAGCAGATACAACACGGCCAAGCCAAAGAATGAAAACTAAGATTATGCAACTTTTGAGAGCTCATACCTTCCCTCCTGCTTCGTGTACGCATACAACTCCAACAGCATGATCCCAAACCTATATTAAGATGAGACAAAAGCCATCAATGCAAGTTGATGTATAATATTACAGAGTTGACTAGAAATGGAAGTATAAGTACCTTGATGACAGTTTGAGCCCTTGCTCGAAGAATGAATACAGAAGCTCTACCTGAAGCAACCATTAGGTATTTGCACAGGCTGCAAAAGCATAAGCAAGTGGATATCATTTAAGTAAAAATTATGAATTTTGTGCTGACATTATAGGAGTAGAAGCCTAAGTTAGAAAAATATGCAAGGACAATTAAGCATAAGAAAGCACAAATCCTGAAAAACTGAAGAGCAGAGCTATTCTGAATTTGAGGAGAAGCCAATTATCTATAACACCATCCATTAGCAAACACTTTCTTTATATATTTTGTATCATTAAATGCAGTAAACAGAACATCCAAGGCAAATCGCATGCCCAAATGCATAACACGCTTCAACAGTAAAGCACACAAATTACTGCCCCATGCACCCCCGTCCCCCCCCCCCCCCCCCCCCCCCCCCCCGCCCCCCCCCCCTTCTTCTCCCAACAAGGAAAAAAAGGCAGAAGTTCCGATGAGAGGAAAATTTTCAGAGTACTAACAAGGATCAAACGAGTTAGCATTTGAACAATGCTTTGATTCCTGAGTCAACCTTCCTTCTCCATTCAGGGCCTATCCAAAAGATAATCTAGTACCTCTTGAAAAGTGTGTAAGTTCTAGTTAGTGAAGTACTAATCTTCAACAGCATATATTCCTTTTAGGTCAATCTTATTATTTCTCTCATAAACTGGGCATTTTGGTGTGCCTACCAAAGGGAATTCTATATGGTTCCAAATGTTCTTACAATGTCTCTCTCCATCAATGAGAATCCATACACAATGATGTATGCACATATCTTAACAACCTAGTAGAATTACTTCCTCAAGCATTTTCAGATTGCAGACTCTCTAAATACTTCAATATTGATTCCATTTGTCCTGAACTTCTTTCTACTTGAAGTTTATTAAATGTCTGAAGATCAAAGAAATGGGATGATAAAGCAAGTCCCTTGACAACTTTATCAGCTACATAAAATAAGATTTCTATGTGAAAGAAGAAATACATGAATGCATACCATCATATCTAATGCTTGCTTGCGTGAAAATGTAGATGCATGTCCCACAAAATTTATATATAGGAAAGGAAAATGAATGGGTGCTGTTTTCAACTAAACAGGCCAGCACATGCCCACAGCCTCCTTGCAAATGGAGAAATGTGCATGTGTGTGTGAGAGAGAAGTTTAAGGCTTTAAGGAAGGCAGAGAAGTGTAGGACTGATGACTTTGGCCAATCTATACAGTCATACTTAGGGGAGGAAAGTATCCATAATCGGGGTGTGTTTAATTTGGCCCTTTGTTACATAGATCTATCTAATTGTACACAAACACAGTTCCATATCTGTCTATCTAAATCTTGCACTCATTCCTTTTCAACAAAACTCTGAGTCAAGGGGATATTTGGTGGGTAAGGCTAATATCTAATAACAAAGGTTTAGCTTCCTTTCAGGTTTCAAGGAATTCACCTCCTGTTCAAAGTTCTCTTGGCTCGCAATTTGACACCAAATCATACAGCACTGCAAGAATTTGGCATTAATACAGAAAAGTCTAAGACTTTGAAGGAACACCTTTGGATCTATAGAGTTGATTCCACAAGAATGAGTTAAGTACTGCAAGATAAATAACACTATAGAGTACATTGTAAAAGCTTAGACATGTCTCTAAATGCAATTGAAGCAAAAGCATCCTGAATGATAAACTCTTTTAAATAATATTTATGACCAGTCAAAAAGATGCTGCTCATAAATCATGATTTTGTGTACTCAAAAAGTACTGCATGAGACATCATTGAAGTTTTGTTTCCTTTTTTTTAAACAATCACATTGCACAGTACTAGATGAATTCTCTTTGGTTGCTAATGCTTGTTATAGAACAAAAGTTGGGATGAAGCTTAAGTTTATATATTCAGGTGAGAATACAGCTCTACTGTTGTCAAGAATCCTTCTCTAAAGTCAAAGGACACATCTGAGATTCAACTAGGGCATATGAGGGAATTTCTTTCACACTTTTATGCCATACTAGAGTGGAAAGCCACAATGAACCATTGATAAAATCATAAGTGAAGAGAACAATGTCAGTCGAAAGGAATCATGTCACAATGGAACAAACCTGCCACAGCATGTTGGCAAAAGAAGTACTTTTTGTTTATCTCTAATATCCCCACAGTCAACTGAAGAGCTGAACAGAACAGATAAAGGTATCAAGTCCCATGTTTGACTATCAGGAATACAGAAGCTTGCCTCATTAACCAACCAGCAGCTATCAACAAAGCATCTTCTCCAACCATCTTGGATTCTTTTATAGTTACCCATTACATCTGAAAATCGCCTTGTCCATGTTCCACAGCCAGAATGGGCGATCATAATGATACCTGGTGTAGACACACCAATTTTATCATCAGACTTTTTAGTGGAAAGATTATATTCTTTCCAGTTTGGACAGCCCATTACACCTATGGCAATTTCTCCTTTGACAACAAGAGCCAAACCCACCTGAGATCCATTTAAGTTATTTTTCAGCCAACAGAAAGGTAATACAAAAATTGTAAACTGATGATGATGAACAATTTAGATACAGGGAGATAAAATTCAAGGTATAGGCCAGAATAACAGAACTGATAAAGGCATTCTACAAAGCGAACTCTTGATATTAGAAGAAAATTGCCACTGCATGCAGTTCTTAATTTTGTTCAAGTATTAGCTGATATCTAGGTGTGATTGAAGATCTCAAACAGATCCATCGCACAAAGAATTTATTCAATAGTTTAGTTGCATGATCAGCACACAAGCTGAATGTTAACAAAATTTCAAGTTGCAAATAAGTTTTGCAGCTTTACCAGTCAAGATGAGCACAATCATGTACAAAACTAAGCCAATGGTCACAGCTACAAGATCAAACACCTACAGGCATGCATGCCATTGATTTTCAACCAAAACAGAAACAAGTGAAAGATGGCAAAACAAGAAGCTCACAAACCATCCCTTGAGATGAATGTTCAAGAAACCTCCACCATACACAACAAAATTAAGAAGGTTGTTAAAATGAATAAAAAAAATGGATGCTAACCTTTACCCTTTACTTTGTCCTAGAGATTAGCAGGTTAATTACATGTACATATTCATCTTTTACTTCATCTGAAATACAAAAGGACATGATTGGCATCAAAATAGAAATTGAGAACGTAAAGAAGAAGCAAAGCATACCACATACAGGGCATCACTGCCCTTCAAAAATCCTCGCGTGCCATCAATTGGATCAAGCACCTACATTCAAGAACCAACTCAATCAACAATAAAAACAAGAAATCCTCAAAAACAACAGCATTATAAAAACATGTTTCCTAATAGCATACAGTAGCCTCTATTCATGACTAAGTAATTAAATTATTCAAATATCAGTATGCAATTTTTACCCAATAGGCTGAGGGTTCTGCATCAAATGAGACCGCATCCTTCCCCCCTCTATCAATAGCCTCCAACACATCATCAGAAGTTAAAGGTTCATCAACACTGCTCGTCTTCTCAGCCACAGCACTCAACACTGAGTCAACAAGAAAATTAGCACCATGAACCTCACCCCTCTGAGCATGCACAGAATTCGACCGCAAGAACCCAGAGTCCTCTTCAGCCACTAAAGGTATTGAAGGAAACAAACTCTTCAGCTCTGCCATTGCAACATCACCCATTAAGAAAGTAACTTTATCAAACCTAATTCCAAATTTTGACATCAAAATCAATCTGCACCTGGTTTAATTACCCCGAAACTCAAGGTATCAAATGCTTAAAGAAGTTGTTGGCAGTTATTAGGAAATATAAATACAGATAACTTACCCAAGCTGATCAGAGCCTGCACTCCAAAATCGGCTACCGTGACAGGCGTCCGATCATTCTTTTCAAGAATCCGACCGTCGCTCGAGAGCAATGATTTCTTCACCTGATCAACAAAAAAAACCTATATTTTTAAAGAAAGAACCTTTATTGGTCACAAAAAACGATTTTATCCAAATTTATCTTCGTTTTGTTACGAATTCGATGGAATTGAATAAGATGCGTACGTCTACGCAGAGGCGGCAGGCCCTCTCGACCACATCGACGGCGGCTTCAAGCTCTCGGTGGAAACGCGCTTTCTCCGGCGGGAAGGGAAGGCTGGACCTGGAAACGAGAGGGACTTCTTAGAACGAGGTGTCGAGAACCCTAGGGTTCTGATTCGATTCGAAGTCTCGAAGTAAGAAGAGGGTTTGGATCGGGAACCTAATGAGAGAGAAGGAAGGAGCGGAAGGAGCACGGGAGGACGGAGAGAGGAGGGGAGCACCGAATCGACGGACCGGAAGGCGGGCGGAAGGGTGGAGAAGCGTCATGGCGGGAGAGAGCCCGGAGACACCCTCTTTTTTCCTCCATCTTTTGTTTGACCCATATCTCCGCGAAAGGCTTCGCGTGTCGCAGCTGCGGACGTCGCGTGAATCGCACGTGCAGGATTTGACGTGTAAACCTTCCCCGGGATACAACGGAAATGTTTATTTCTACATTATACTCTAATACCGAAACTCTTAGGTGTTTTAATAGATCATGACTTATAGAACATAATACCATGTCAAGCTTCTATAGCATTTTTACAGAAGAGTATCTATGACATAAATATTATAACAAGATTTGTTTTGAAGTGGACTGAAAAGTTAGTTCCAATATCCCCAGACAGTTGTTTGGAGCATTTTAAAATAAACCACTTACTATTTAACATGAATATTACATACAAAGTTTCTAACTAGACGTATTCTATAACAATTCCATGTCCATTTTGCTAAGGATAGATGCAAGATTATTGATGCAGTAGGAAAGAAAGAAAGGACGATTTGATCAATGTGGTTGCATTTCGAAAATTAATACACAAATAGGAGTAAACCGAATTTAAAAAAAAATTACTTGGTGAAAAAATTCTATCGAATATTTTATTGATGTATTAAAAAAATATCCCTATCGAATATTTTGGTATAGATTAATTTGATACCTATTCTCCTACTGCTAAAATCTCTACCTTGGAACCTTCTTGTCATTGCTTCTATCTATAAGTTGATCATTTATTAAATGGATATGAAGACTGCATTCCTAAATAGAAATCTAGATGAAGAGGTATATATGGAACAACCTAAAGAATCCGAGGGACAAGGAACAAAGTTTGCAAACTTATTAATTCCCTATACATTCTAAAACTGACTCCTAGACAATCATGAAAAGTTTGATAAAACCATCATTTCCTATGGTTTCTCCATCAATGACTATGACAAGTGTGGATTCCAAAATCATTGATGATGATTGTGTGATTCTTCATTTATACATTGATGATATTTTGGTCTTTGGAAGTTCTCTTAAAATTATATCTGAAATCAAACAATTCCTTTCAAATCCCTTTGATATGAAAACTTAGGTAAAACTGAAATTATCCTAGGGTTGAAGCTAATCAGATCTCCTGAAGAGATAGTTCTCTCCCTTGCTCATTCCATTAAGAAAATGATTCAAAAGTTTGGCTACTCTGATCAAAAATCTATATCTACTCCTTATGATTCAAGTATTTATCTCAAAAAGAATTTAAGTGAACTGGTTGATCAAAACAGATATTCCTAAATTATAGGTTTTCTCCTATATGTGGTAAATAGGACAAGAGTTAATATTATCTATGTTGTAGGGAGACTAAGTTGATGTACTCAAAATCTAAATCAATCTCATTGGTTAGATGCTGAAAGTGTATTATGATATCCTAAGGGAACTCTTGATCTGTCTCTCTTTTATACTAAATACCCTAAGGTGGTTAAAGGTTATAGTGATGCAACTTTGATTACTGATTCTTTTGATCTTAATTAAATCAACTACTAAATATCTCTTTCTTCTCGACGGTGCTGCCTTTGTTGAGGAATCATCCAAAAAAATATTATATCTCATAGCACTATGGAGGTCGAGTTGATTGCTCTAGATACCATCTGTACTGAGGCGGATTAAAAATCTTATCCTAGAGACACTTTTAGTACCTAGGGCAGTTCTGACCATATCAGTTTATTGTGATAATAAAGCCATAATAGAACTAACGAACCAAAAAAGTACTAACAACAAAATGAATCGACACATTCGGATTTGTCATTATTTTGTTAGACAACTCAAAAAGAGTAATGTTATTTTCTTGAAATTTATTAAGTCTGAAAAAAAAACTTGGTAAATCAATTAACCAAGAGTTTGTCTAGGAGTAGAGTTCTATAATCATCAAGGAGGATGGGGCTTAAACAAACTATTTGGTCACCAATAGTGAATACCCATCTCTATGATTGGAGATTCTATGAAGGAGGTTCGATGTGGTAAAAACAAGGTTGATTGAGTGATCGTGTCAAAGCACATTCTTTTAGAATATATCTCCTCCTATCCCTATGATGAGTGCTCTTATCAATAACAAATTTTTTTAGAAGGGTTGAGTTATACTCTTAATAAGTCCAAGATAAAAATTCTGCAAGTTTTTAGGTCACGAATATTTTTAGAGGACTTACCTATGTGAGAATTGTCGTATAAGCCATAACTAGAGGTTTGGATTAACCTTAACAAAATTCTCATAAAAAATCAAGGTACTAAACGCAAGACCTTTAAATGGCATTAACTGCACTAAGACCCAACTGATCTATACTATGTGTGTCATAAGTAGAAGTTTGAGATAAAAGATCTAGTTCAAGGTCTAATCTACTATAGTTTCTTCGCATACATACTACCAATACCAAGTGAGGTTCAGGTCCGTAGGACACAAGCAAGTCTTCTTGCTTAAATAGATTTTCTTTTCTAGAAGCCCAAATCGGGCTATACGGGATTGGGCTAGTGATCATGCGTGCGCGATTCAGCTCGGCTCAATCGCTTGTGCCGTGCGCGCATGGGCACGAGCGTGTACACGTACAGCGTAGCATTTCATAAGCGAATGTTGGTTTCCATTAGGATGCCATATTCTCGAAACATCGTGTACCTCGGACATAGGGGCAAATCACGTTCTTGATCGCACGCCTTGATTCGGACAAAATCTTTTTAATCTTTTGTTTTTTATTTTAATAGATTATTCTTTTATAACTCCATTCTATAATCACAATATAGCAATTTCTAGGTATTATTTTTTCAACAGATCATGCATCTGCTAACTTAACAACCTTGCAAAAAATTACGCAGAGGAAATACAAATGGATGGAGAAGGAGAGAGTTGGGACTTTAAGAGGAGGAGGAGAAGGTACCGAAGATGGTGGTGTGGAGTGGGTCGCTAAGATGAGTGACCCAGTTGTTGAGGGGGCCTTTCCCAGTGGCGGCGGCCTGGACGGCAAAGCCCAAGAAGGCGACCATCGCAAGGCGCGCATGCTTGATCTCTGCAAGCTGCAGCGAGGCCTTCTTCTCGGGATCAGATGCAAGGCCGAGGGGATCGAAGAACTTGCCACCAGGGTACAGCCTCTTCTCGGGGTCGAGCTCAGCATTCCTCTGGAACTCGATGTAGCCAATCACAAGCACCTCAACCCATATCAATGTAGTGATGGAGAAGGGCAGTGGCTGGCCGAGATAGGAGGATCCACTACAAGAATAATGGTCATTAGCGACGCATTTTTTTGGCCTTTAACGACGCTTTTAAGCGTCACTAAAAACCATCCCGACGCTTTCGTAAGCGTCGGCAAAGCGTCGCCTATGGGAAATTAGCAACGCTTTACCGACGCTTTAGCGTCGGCAATTGCAAAATTAGCGACGCTTTAAAGCGTCGCTAGCTAAAAATTTAACGACGCTTTAAAGCGTCGGGAAATGCTCAATTAACCGACGCGTTAAAGCATCGTTAAATTCCATCTAGCGACGCTTTAAAGCGTCGCTAATTGATTTCTGATCGAAATTTTAACGACGCTTTAAAGCGTCGCTAATTGATTTCTGGTCGAAATTTTAACGACGCTTTAAAGCGTCGTTAGAATATTAATTTTTTTTAAAAAAAATTTTCAAAATTTCTAAACCCTGTTTACAAAATCAAAGCCACACACACTAAGCGAGATATACACAAAATCAAACATATTTATCTAAACATTCATATTGTCAAATTACATTCATACTATCAATTTACGTTTACAATGTACTTCAAAAAGCATAAAAAAATATATATAAACTCCAAAATAAATGCTTCAGGGGTCGCTAGCATCACCATCTCTACGTGCAGATGAACTATCAGGAACCTGTAATAAAAAAACTAAAGCAGTTAAGAATACGAAAATTATTAAACTCTTTAAGAAAAATATGATACTTATGCAAAATGTTCAAGTAGATGTAGTAATTTACCTGAGGAGGGACAAACTGATGCAACAAAGATGTAATCTGATTAATCTGAGCCCTCAAAGATTGCATCTCTATCTGGTGGCTCTGCTTCAACTCTTTTATCTCTGCCTTCAGATCATTAACCTCTGCAGTGTTACTACTCTGTCTAACATCTTGAGTATATCTACCCACTGTAGACAACTGAGTGGGGATAACTCCAACGCCATAACCCCTCACTCGACCATAACGCTCCGAGCCCATCAACTCGGTAAACACCTGAGCTTCGACACCTCTGGTGTTGCCGATTGAAGATGACTCTCCGATACGCTCTGAAATAAGGGATGTAGCTCTGTCCTATATCTCTCAAAAACAATCAAATTAATTTCTGAAAAATTAAAATATATAAAAAATCATTGCAGAAATTATTAATAAATACATACAACTATATCTCTCGACTCCTCTCGGACAAAGCTGCCATCTCGGTGGGTGTGAGTCATCTTATAGAACTCCACCTCACCAGGTTTCCTCCCATGGTCTTCCATCTACAACAAAAGGTATATTGGAAGAGTTTCATCTTATCGAACTATATCATGATACATGCTATATGATACAAGAGTTTCAAAAAGTTTCAAAAAAACTTACGAATTCAGCTCTGAGCCTCGCATAACTCTTCGAGCCTGAAGTGTGAGGAATTGTCTGAGATGCTCGTGCGGCTCGACCAATGTCAGAATATGTCTACCACGAAAAAATTAAACATTGTAATATATTAAATATATTAAACATTATATAAGGTATTGAGAGAGAATACACAACCTGTCCTCTCTCGGAAAACCAATAGTGAACAAGCTCCCTCCACTGATGATGGTATACATCAGGAGGACAAACACGAGCAACCTCCTCCTCTGTCATACCCTCGCGCTTCCAGTCGGCCTTCAACTTCGACTTATATTCTTTCCATTTGCGGTTGAGGGACTTTAGCACCCAATCATGGCTCTCTGGAGGGAGCACAAACTTTTTCTACACCAAAACAAAAGAATGTTATAATAATATTAAATCAAAAAATTAAATTTATAATAGTAAGCAAATTAACATACAGTAGCTATCAAATTAACAATATTAAATTCAATTCTTTACCTGTACAAATTTAAGAAGCTCAACTTTATAAGAAGGAAGCATATCATTCCACTTATGATAGTTGAGCGGACACAACTGACCCCTACGCGCAACTGATCCTAAGAAACTTGATAAAAGGCTTCCAGCCCTCTTGATGGGCTGCCCTAGTTCGTTGCATTCGACGACCATCTTCTCATCCTCACGAAGCTGCCAACATCCCGTGGTCGAGAGGAACCCCGTGTCAACCTCACTCTCCCTTGTTCATCTATAAAAAATAATAATTAAAACATTGGAGGCAAATTAATTAAAATAATTAGATTATAAATGAACTTAATATATGCACTTTAAATCAAATTACCTTGGATATGCAAGTCATCCATAACCTCCTGGCCTGGATGTTGCTGAGACTGGAACTCATGCTGAGACTCGGACTCGTGCTGCTGGGGCTGCTGGGATCGCATGGACTAAGCAGAAGAAGATCCCACCTGAGACTGCTGGAACTCCACATCTCTGAATCGTTTTCCTCGGTGCATTTTGTTACCTAAGCAAGTACTTAAGCAATTGAAATCTATTTAAAAATGCAAGAGTAACTAATGTATAAATCATAAAATATTAAAAACAGTGGATGAATCACAAACCTTTTCTCCAACTAGGCCAGAGCAGACAGAAAATTTCAAGCATTATAGGGTTGCGGATTGGGTTGCAGGAGATCGTTTTTTTTTTACCCTATAAAATCATTATAGGGTAGAATAAACCAAAAAAATGTACAGGTACAATTATCCATACAGGAGCCAAGTCAGCCAGGGAAAAGAATCCTGGGGCAATTCCATACACATGTACAGGTACTATTATTTTTTATGTACATGATTAGGCAACGAAAAGGGTCACAAATATGCAGTAAAAATAAAGATATACTTAAGAACTGCATTAAATTCATATGGATCAAAACATTTTCTCTAGCAGAAGTTTCCAAGTTTATCTATTTGAGTTGTTCTAGAACATCACAATATCTAGGCATTCAGTTGTTTTTTGTTGACATAGCCATCTCTACAGAAGAAGTAACTATCAAATAACAGCAGAAATTTTAATTAGAATACGAACATGTGAGAGTGTGATCAGCCTTGAAAGTAAAAGACATACAATTTTTTACAGAAGCTAATGCCCCATTGCCTGATCATATGCATTTGTTAATATGTAATTCAATTTAGATTATTTGCAACAGAGGACTAAAAGATTATAAGACAGTTCAAAAGGAAATAAGGAATTAAAGAAAAATCATGTAGGTCTCATCCAAATTTGTTTATCCTTGATTACAAAAAGTAACTGAAGAATCCCGGTGGGGAAAGGAAATATAATTAGAAAGGTGAAGGAAAGAGAACAAGATTTCCAGGTCTGCATCAATATTTCTGTGTATTATGGCATGCCTTCAAGAGTACGTTATGCTAGAACTCTGAGTACCATAGGTCTTACCTATTGGGGCAATACCTATGTTAGAACTCAAGATCTACAAGGGAAAAAGAAAAAAGAACAAAGAAACCCTGGATCTACGATAGGCGATCATTACCTTCTTTCTGAGGCCCGAAGTCCCGGGCTTCTGCCCCTCAAAAGGAGACGTCTCCTTCGGAGTCACCGTAAACATCACCATTTTCTCCTTCTTTCTGTCGAGATTGAGATCAAGATCGACAGAGCGGACGAGAGGTGGGGAAAGAAAGGAAAGATAGACACGGGAGCAACGACGGAGGACGTGTGGTGACGAGAAGCGAGCACGGATTTAAAGATCCAGAACATCTAGAATTTAAAGATCGAAGCAAGAGAAGAAGATCCCAAACCTGGCCTTGTCCCTGTCCTTGCCGGCTCCAAACTTCAAACGCCGCGTGATGCCTATCTGCGGCGGAGGAGGCGGGAGATATCCACAGAGAGGAGGCCAACAGAGAGGGGGAGGAGGGGAAGGAGATGCGGCGGAGGAACGCGATTTGGGGTCGCACGAAAGAGGGGAATGGCTGAGATCGGCGGAGGGAGGGGGGAGTCGGTCGGCGTGAGCTAGCTAGGGATAGTAGGGATTTAAGGCTGTGGGGGGAGAGGGTCGATCGGGTTTTGATGTGGGAGAAATGAAGTCCGACGACGCTTATAAGCGTCGTCGCATTTCTCCCTTATGCCGACGCTTATAAGCGTCGGTGATCAAACAATGCGACGCGTCAAAAGCGTCGGCGGAAGATTTTTTACCGACGCTTTCTCAAAGCGTCGGCATTTACTGTTGCAAGAAAAAAAATTGCCAACGCTTTTATCTAGCGTCGGCAATTTAAAGTCGGCAGACACCTTTTTTTGTTGTAGTGATCCGTTCACTAGTTCTACCTGAAAAAATTCCACCCAAAGTTTTAGTACTTGAATAATGGAGCAATCACCACGAATTTAAGAACTTATATTGATGAATTATTCACATGATCTTATTCGCGAAAAGCTCCTCGAATGAACAAACAAGTTGCTCCCCGATACATCACACAAACAAGAAGAAAAGCATCGCATCACATGAACGTATCGGATTCAAGTCAGCTTTAACATCCTAGAATTAAATGTGGAAGGACTGGACTCTCACCTTTCCAGCGTCCTGCCATGGGATGCCAGTGAGCGACACGACGGCGAGCGCACCAAGCGTGGCCAGCATGGCCCACCGGCCATGAATGAGCTCGCACTCACGGAACCTCTGGAGCCCGAACACCTCCGTGTAGGGCTGCAGCGTGGTCGACTTCACGTCCGAGGTCTCGGACCGGGTCCCGATCACCTCCGCGGCCTGGTTCTTGGCCAGGTTCTGGTCTGGAGAATCGAGATCGAACTGGAGGTACTTGGCCGGCTTGCCCAGCCCGAACGGGTCGAACCCGTAGTCGCCTACCACCGAACCGTCGAGCCACTCCGGGGCCTTGGCGCCCGGAAACCAGAGCGGCCGGTCCGGGGCGGGCAACTTGGCGCTCTTCTTGGCCGCAGTCTTCTTCTTGCCGCCGAACCCGAACCGGGCCTGGAATCGGCCCCCGCTCTTGGCCGGGAGCGAGTCGGGCAGGCGGGTGCCCAAGAACGGGGAGGTGGCCGCGGCTGTGGAGCCCATTCTCTTCTACTTCTGCGCGCGCGCGCGCACTCTGTCTCTCCTTCCCCCTCTTCACGAAATGAACAATGGGAAGGAGTTCAATGGCCGTGGGGGGTCAATGGTCATAGGATGGGTGTGTTATCCGGGGGAGCGGAGATCGGAGGGGTGGCGAGGGGAATGAGATCTATCTGACGGTTTTAATGCGTGAAGTCTTATCCTTGCCTTCTCTTCCCGGTCGTTTGGGGAAAGATCTTCTTGGGTGATGTTTACACATGGTGTGTTTTGATTGGTTAAGGTGGCTTGGTGCTCTGTGGTGGGGAATTGCGGGACATGTGGTCTCGGACATTCCAACTGGCGCATCGGTCCAAAGGAAAAGAAAAAGGAAAAGATGGTGATTAAAATTTTAATAAAATTACAAAAATACCTTCTCAATTTTAGGCCAATCGTTCTTACAATTTTTCATTGTTTAAAATTATTAAAATATTCTAAACTGAGGCTGCCATTCATATCTATTAACAAAATTATATAATAACCAAACTATTCTTGCCTACTACCATTCTATTAACGAAGGTAAACAATAGAACCAACTTGGAACATTTTGAAAACTAAAAAAATTAGTTTGATATTTTTAAGGTCGAGAGAGTGTCAAAGTGATTGGCCTAAAGTTGAGAGGTATTTCTGTAATGTTTTCTAAATTTTTAGCCATGTTAAAATTATTCCTAAAGCAATATAAACTAACTTTAAACGTCCACAATTCTTTTTTTTTCCCCTCAACTTTTTGCTTTTTGGATAACTTTATCCCACTAATTATGAAAGTACCAACTAAACAGCAAAGTTATTTGCTAGATAGCTTGTTTGAGGATGAATACCAATAATTAAAATTATCGAAGGAGTGGCTAGCTATTCAGCCTCCAAATATAGACTAGGAGATATTAGGTAGGTACTTTAGCAGCTAATATTAATAGTTCAATAGTCTCCTAAGGCTCAACTAGACTGGCAAAAAAAGAATAGTCTACTTCATTCTAGGAAGATTTTTAAAAATAGGTTAACTCTGATAGCAAATAAAAACTATTGGTTTTACCATTTCTATACATGCAGAGAGAATGGATTATACACTTTTCAAAGAAAGTAAATGCAAGTTCAATGTTAATTATTAGACATCTAAATCGAAATCTATACTATTGGTTATGATCTAAATTACTAAAAATGTTTCTGAATAATGCAAAGTTTTCAGAATGTCGATGTACTAAAATATATAATAAATTATTTAAATTAAGAATCAGGACGCCTGAAATACAATATGTTGCTGGTGACCATTTAAAGAATAGGCTGTTTGCTGTTCCAAGCGTTAGAGGATTACCATACTTTGGAACCCCCTTCGTTCGATGGTCACCGTTTTTACTCGTAAAAGGAAGTCCACCTTTCCTTCGGCCACGCTTTTGAGAAGGTATCTCCTTGGGCCCGTCTTACGGAATCTTGAATCCCGTGCTCGCCATCATGCACAAAAGAATTTTACTCAGCATCTATTTTGATGACGCGTAATCATTTCAGGTGGGTCCCGGACGGATTTCTTGATCTTGTCCCTTCCTCTCGTAGCGGATCCAGTTAAGAGTATCTTCAGGCAGAGAAGGGGCCCTTCCTAGGGTAGTTCTATATACACCCCCCCTATTGCTCAGCACACCCCCCAAAAACCAAAAAAAAAATACCCAAACTAACCTTTAGTGTAATTACCATATTGCCCTTGAAATTTTCTCATACACCCCTCCTTCCTCCTCCTCCGTTTCGTTTTGAAAAGGAAAAAAAAAAAACACCCCTCAAACCCCCCTTAAACCCCCCTTAAACCCCTCCTCCCCCGTTCCCCCTTCTCCCTCTCGTCGCCGGCATTCTTCCGATCTCCGACCACCTCGCCGGCTTCTCCCGGAACCACCTCGCCGGCTTCTCCCGAAATTTTTTTTTTTCACGGTTCGTGCTCCGTTCGGCACTGGATCGCCGAACAAAAGGCTTCTGTTCGGCTGAACAGTGCCGAACAGAAGCCTTCTATTCGGCAACCCTCAACCGAACAGATCTGTTCGGCTGCACAGTGCCGAACAGAAGGCTTCTGTCCGGCACTGTTCAGCCGAACAGAAGCCTTTTGTTCGGCGATCCAGTGCCGAACGGAGCACGAACCGTGAAAAAAAAAAATTTCGGGAGAAGCCGGCGAGGTGGTTCCGGGAGAAGCCGGCGAGGTGGTCGGAGATCGGGAGAATGCCGGCGACGAGAGGGAGAAGGGGGAACGGGGGGGTTTTGGGCGTTGGCGAGGTGTTTTGGAGGGGAAGAGCGGGGTGGGGGGGTTTGGGGGGTGTAGAGAGCAATTTATGTGAGGGGGTGGGGAGGGTGGGGGGTAATTTAGGAATTTTCAATTTTTTAGGGGTGTCCTTAGCAAATGGGGGGGTGTAGAGAGTATTTAATTTTTTTTTAATTTTTGGGGGGTGTCCTGAGCAATAGGGGGGGTGTATATAGAACCACCCCCCTTCCTACCTGCGAAATTTTCAAAATCCCAATTCTACCCTTATCCTGGGGTTATAACCTATAATGTCCGGACCCCTTGGTATCCCTCCATGGTCTCTCCGACTGTCTGAGATTTCTTTGGCTCGCCTCGGTCGAATCCCCCTGGCCGGGTCCTTTGGACTCGCAACGGGAAAGGGAATCGAGTGAAGGAGGGTACAACGCTGCGAATTTCCTGAGATTTCCCCGGAATCCCTCCTCCGGTGAGCTTCTTTCCCCGCAACTATCTTAATGGGTTTCATCGATAAAGATTTCGATTCTTGCGCCAATTTTTAGGGTTTTGATGCTTAATCCTCTGCCATAGAGTTGGAATTACCTAGATGAATCCAAAATTCTCGTTGCATTGGGGTTTCTATCCTTGTTTGATTTCGATGGGTCAAGAATCATAATGGAGATTCTTGAACTTTCCGAGCCATCTGAATTTGTGTTTGGTTAGAATTCTTGCTTCTTGTATTGATTCATGGATCCCGGATCTTTTTATCGAATCTGGAAGCAGTTATGGGGTTGTATGACGTCATGGTTTAGCTGGGTTGCAGCTTTCACCTCTCTGTCTTCGTCCGATTTGTTCAAAACCATAAGATTCTTTGTCCCAACTGTGAGTTGTTTTGTAACCCTTCCGTTGGTTTTCTATAGTTCTGCACAAGAAGGCTTGACCAATCTTCTTGGTATCGGTTGTGACCTCAGGATCTGGTTGAAGGTCAACCAAGTTTTAGTTGACGGATGTAGCCCTAAATTGGAGATACAATCTTTACTGTTGTTTGATAATCTTTATGCTCCTACAAGTTTTGACATCCGTAGTTTCTTTCATTTATTTTCCTTTATTATCATGAAAAAAATTGCAATTTTTAAATTCAGATCTAAACCCAGAGATCGTCTTTACACCAGAATACTTTCTAAATTTTTCTTAAGTTGCATTTGGACAAAAGGATATTTTTCCAAACAGATTTTGTTTTTACGTGTCAGCTAGCATCTTAATTAAAAAAGAAAAAAATATCTCTGTATTTGATGATACCGAATATATTCCAGATTTTTCGATATGGGCTGCAAACATACATGAAATCCTTCCCTGTGATATTTCTTCTTGTTTTGCTTATCATTTACTTTCAAGAAGATTGTTTTTCTTTCTGTAAATTGTCTGCACTTCTTTAAACTGAGCCCTTCCTCTTAATGAAACGATCTTGAGCAAGTACTATTGTTAGCCTTTGATTTTCTTAATAATCATGTCATTAGGTTGTTAAAGTGATGCATTCTATATAAGTATGTGGTGGAATCTGCTGATCAGTTCTTTCACTAGTAATCCTTGAATACAAAGTATTTAGATTTTGAATCTGTTTTATTTTGGCATGCTACAGGGTCAGCAGAAGGTGGGTTTGAGGATCACTCCTTTTCCTTTCCTCTGATATATATAGAATTTTGATACAACAGAAACAAAAGAATCTTATATAATCATATATTTCATTAGAGGGAGGGCTTCAGTTGAGGGTTTATCTTTTTTTTTTCCTTTTTTTGTGCTTGTACATGCATGTATGCACGCTTGCATGTGTTTGAAGGGTGGTTGTGGACCTCCATGACTATTCGAGTATGGCCCTGCTTACAAACAGTAGGATGTTAAAGGGACAGGCTTGGACATTTTCAAAATTTTCTGTTGGGTCAAACCATGTCTTCATCTAAAACAACATGAATGTGGGCCCAGATAGGGCATTGGTCTAAGCCTGTATGCGTAAATGGCATCTTATAAGGGTGACAAAATATGACCTGACCCGCCAACTCGATCCATGTTCGACCTGCCATAAACAGGTTCGGGTTTGGCCTAAACAGGTTCGGGTCGTAAACAAGTTGACCCGTTTAACCTGTTTATTAATTGTGTTAGATACATATTTTAAATGTCTGACCCGTTTAACCCGTTTAAGTCGTAATTTGATCCGCAACCGTCCATCTCGATCAGACGGTTTATAATTAATAGGGTCCTCACAAACCCTAGCTCTTTTATATTCTCCTAGTCCACTCTTCTTCTGCCATCTCTCATCAGTCACCGAATGATGGAGCTCTTGGAGATGTATGCATGCGCGCCCTCGACGGAGCGGGGCCGCGGGATCCTGATCTCTGGCGACCCCAAGACCAACTCCATCGTCTACACCAATGGCTAGTCGGTGATCATCCGCCGCCTCGATGCCCCCCTGGAGGCATCCATCTACGGCGAGCATGCCTACCAGGCCACCGTTGCCCGCTTCTCCCCCAATGGCGAGTGGATTGCCCCCGCCGACCTCTCCGGCACCATCCAGATCTGGGGTCGCCACGGCGACCGCATTCTCAAGAACGAGTTTTGCGTCCTCTCTGGCCGCATCGACGACCTCCAGTGGTCCCCCGACGGCCTCCAGATCCTCCAAGGCACAAGGACGAGAACGACGACCAGGGGGCACGGCGGCGCCGATAGCCGGAGACTCCAAGGCAAGCGATCCACCCCCCTTTCTTTCTACTTGCTTCTTTTTTGTATTCTTGATATATAATCCTTCATTTCATGCCCAGTTTTGGCGTTTCTTTAGGGTAACTTCCCCATTCTTATGGTTCTTGCTTTCTAGTTTGATTCCGGTTCTCGATGGTGATTGATGTAGAACCTATTCCAGAAGAAGAGGGAGAAGAGAAGGAGGAAGAGGAGGAGAAGAATGAGAAGAGAAGAGAGGAGGAGGATACGTGGGGGAGAAAATTTCTTAAACTTTCATTAATTCCTCATCATGAAAATAAGTCCCAATATATAGGACCAAAATACATAATTTGCATAAATCCCCTTTACAAAGAAATAAATCCTAATAACCCACAAATAACACAAATAACTCACAAATAAGCCCTAAAATGCAAATAAGCCCAGAAATAAAATAAACCACAAATAAACCCTAAAGGCAAATGAATCCAGACATAAAATAAACAAATATGTAAATAAGATGGGGATCTAGCTGATGTCCCCATCAACTCCTCCCGGGTGGAAAAAACTCGACCCCGTCGAGTGTAGATCTAGCCGGCTGTCGTACTGCTCCAGAAGATCAGGGTCAAGGCGCTGCAACTCGGCTCGCGAAATCCACGTCACATCTGATTCGGGTCGACCTTTCCACCAAACAAGGTAACGTTTGGTAACTTCCTCTCCTGGTAGATATAACCTGCTCATCTAATATATGTTCTATGTATTTTCTGCGTGCATGAAACTGTGGAGGTGAAGGCTCAATAGCAGGTGCTGGATCAGGGTGATCAACAACAGTGGGTGTATCAACAAAAGGGTCAGAAGGAATGAATGTTGATTTCTTGTATGGGACTAAATCTTCAATATTAAATGTCGCACTAATCCCATAGTCTTCAGGAAGATCTACAACATAAGCATTCGAACTGATTTTCTTTAGGACTTTGAACGGTCCCGCACTACGAGATTGCAACTTTTTGAACGTTCCCGAAGGGAGTCGTTCAGGTCTAATTCTTACCATGACAGAATCGCCTACATTCAATTCTTTATAATGTCTGTGCAAATCAGTAAGGAATTTATATTTTAAGTTATTAGAGTGAATATGTTTGCTGATCTCCTGATGCAATGAATACAGGTGTGAAGCAAATGATTGTGCAGACTCAGAGACTCTATGTTGATGAGACATGGGAATCAAGTCTATGGGTTGCCTAGGTTTATATCCATTCACCACTTCAAAAGGACTCATGCCTAAGGTCCTATTGACCGAACTATTATATGCAAACTCGGCAGTTGGTAACACGAGATCCCAAGTCCTAGCATGCTCACCTACCAGACATCGTAAAAGATTCTCTAGACTTCGGTTGACAACTTCAGTCTGGCCATCAGTTTATGGATGATAGGCAGAGGAAAATTTTAATTTGGTACCCATCACGTGCCAAAGAGTTTTCAAAAAATAGCTCATAAATTTAACATCCCTATCGGACACAATAGATTTCGGGAGGCCATGGAGTCTAACGACTTCATCAAAATAGAGTTTCGCAATCTTAGAAGCATCGAAAGTCTTAGAACATGGGAGAAAATGAGCCATTTTAGAGAACCGGTCCACCACTACAAAAATGGAATCATGTTTGGTCGAGGTACGTGGAAGCCCTAACACAAAATTCATGCTAACAGCTTGCCACGGACAATCAGGAACAGGTAGTGGAGTGTAAAGCCCAGTGTTCTGTTTACGTTGTTTGGCTAGTTGACATGTGCGACACTGAGCGACAATTTTGGCCACGTCTCTCTTGAGACTCGGCCAGAAGAAACGTCTTTCTACCATTTCAATGGTTTTGTCTCTCCCGAAATGCCCAGACAGTCCTCCAGCGTGTACTTCCCATACTAGAAAATTTCTCAATGAGGTTTGAGAAATACACAATCGGTTGGAGCGAAAGAGATAATCATCTTGTAAAAAGAAATCATCTTGCTCTCTCTCTACTCCATCTCGTAAGGTCAGGTATACATCACTAAAATCGGGACAGGTGGTATATTGTTCCCTGATCCTTTCAAAACCAATTACTTCAGTGCTCATCACGGCTAGGAGGAAGATCCGTCGACTGAGCGCATCAGCAACCTTGTTCTCAACTCCAGCTTTATGTTTCAGCACAAAAGTATAGGCTTGCAGAAACTCAATCCATCGGCCGTGTCGAAGGTTTAGTTTCTTTTGAGAATTGAGATACTTTAAAGCCTCATGGTCTGAATACAGGACAAATTCTTGTGGTAGCAAATAGTGGCGCCAATGTCGCAAAGTTTGCACTACTGCATAGAATTCCTTATCATAGGTGGAATAACGTAACCTGCCGTCACTTAACTTTTCGCTAAAGAACGCGACAGGGTGACCTTCTTGGCTTAACACACCACCTATGCCAACGCTAGAGGCATCACATGCGACCTTGAATACCTTAGTGAAATCGGGGAGGCGTAAGACAGGTGCTTCGGTCATCCTATGCTTAATACCTTTAGATGCTTGGGATGCCGACTTAGTCCAAATAAAGTCTTCTTTCTTCATGCAATCTGTAATGGGAGACATTATTGAACTAAAATTTCTAACGAAGCGACGATAGCAAGTAGCCAGACCATGAAAACTACGTACTTCTGCTAGGGTCTTGGGCTTAGGCCAATCGACTATCGCGCTTACGTTTTCTGGATCAGCGGAGACACCCTTGGAAGACACTATGAACCCTAAGAAAGTGACGTGATCAGTCAGGAAGGCACACTTCTTAGGGTTTGCAAAGAAGCTTTCTTTCCGCAGGACATCACAAACCTGTCTTAAGTGTGAGAGATGGAGCTCTTGAGTTTGACTATAGATGAGGATGTCATCAAAATATACAACGACAAATTTATTCAAGAAAGGTCGAAAGATCTGTGTCATCACCCTCATAAAGTACTTGGAGCATTTGTTAATCCGAAAGGCATTACTAACCATTCGTAGAGTCCATCTTTGGTTTTGAATGCAATTTTCCATTCATCCCCAGGACGAATCCGAATCTGGTGGTACCCACTCTTTAGGTCGATCTTGGAAAAAATTGTAGCACCAGACATATAGTCTAAAAGGTTATCCAGCCTAGGAATAGGAAAACGATACTTAACCGTGATTTTATTGATAGCACGGCTATCGACGCACATCCTCCAAGAGCCATCTTTCTTGGGAGTGAGGAGTGCAGGTACAGCACAGGGACTCAGACTCTCACGAATATACCCTCGAGTGAAAAGTTCGTCAACTTGACGTTTCAGTTCAGTGTGCTCGTTTGGGTTGAGTCTATGATGGGGAAGATTTGGCAATGACGCTTCAGGAATGAGATCAATTACGTGCTGGATATCACGCATTGGAGGGAGTGCATCTGGAAGATCAGTTGGGAAAACAGAGTGAAACTCCTCCAACAGAGGAACTACGGTGGCCGGATGCTCGGCATTTGACTCCACATTGATAACTCTAGCCACAAGGGCGAACACAGGTGAGTGGCTTTCGATATCTTTTATTACCTCTTTCGAAGTAATGATGTGAAGTGAGTCATCTTTTCGTGGTGTAGCACCCTTCTTCTCAGGGCCGGGCTCTCTAGGAGGCAATGAATTCAGTATAATTTTTCGACCCTGGAACATAAAGCTACACGAATTTGACCGACCATGAAGTGTGACATCCCTATCGTATAACCAAGGTCTTCCTAGAATGACTTGACTACGTCCATTGGAAGACAGTCGCACCAAATCTCGTCTTTATAAGATAGGAATTGAATCGGGATAAGGCATCTTTCTGATATCGAAATGGACGTCTTATCTACCCAGGCTACTTTATATGGATTAGGATGAGGGGTAGATTTCAGGCTAAGGCGAGAAACAACTCCAGATGCAATGGCGTTGATGCAACTCCCGCTATCAAATAAGATTTTGCATGTTTTACCATTGATCTTAATAAGCGTGTAAAATAGGGAGGTTCTACGCCAGTCTTGTTCGGTCTTTGTTTGGGCTAGTGTACACCTAACCACATGGAGCCTAGGGTTTTGGTCATTCTGATCAGTGGGCTCATTTTGGTATTCAGTCTGAACAAACTCTAACCCGGTCTGTTCGTCTTCAAAGTCATCTACAAAATCCTCGATGTTTGGTTCATAGACTTCTTCGACACATTCAGTCTCGTGAGTTCCTGCTTCCAGTTCAGTCATTAAATAGGTCTTGGCATTACATTGGGACGCAATATGGCCAAACTTTTGGCACCTGAAACACTGGGTTTGGCTTCTTGAGGGCGGGTTGGACCGTAATATGCCTTTTTCTTTATCAGTTGATGTACTTTGAGCAAGCATCGGGAACGTCCTAGTCGGCGTTTGGCTAGAACCGGGCTGGGAAGGATGGTTGGAGAGTGGTCTGGGTTGCGGAAGATAGCTTTGATTAGGTCGGGCTCCTGGGGGTAAGAACCGAGAGTCGGTACGTCTCACTACAGGGACTCGTAAAAAACTATCCACATCTTGAGCCAACTGGTATGCCTGGCCAAGGGTGGTAATCTCTCGGAGGATCAATTCTTTCTGGATCTCCTCGCGGAGTCCTGCCCGAAACCTAGAAAGAGTAACAGTCTCCTCTTCGATTACACCGCACCTCATGTGAAACTCCTCAAATCGTGCAATGTAATCGGCAACAGTTGAAGTTCCTTGAGTTAGTTTCTGCCACCTATCCATAAGGCGTTGTCGGTAAGAGAATGGCAGATACTTCTCATTCAGTTTTTCTTTCATATCCTCTCAAGTGGTGATACGTGGAAGCCTCTGGGTCTCACGCCGATGTTCAACGTTATGCCAGTACCAGTGAGCTTGCCCAATAAGCATCATTTTGGCAAACCATACTTTTCTATCATCAGTCATATCGTACCACTCAAAATAATTATCCATGGCGGCTCTCCAATCAAGGTACACACTCGGCTCTAATTGACCAGCAAATGTGGGGGCATCTACTCGTACGGTACGAAATAGTCGCTCGTCAAGATCGCGCTGGTGATCAGGAGGAAGTTGGTTCCTAGGAGGATGGGAAAAAGCTACCGGTGGTGTAGCCAAACCAAGCTCGGGGTAAGCTGCGATTGGGGTTGACGGTTCAGGATTCCTAGGATATTGCACTAGAGCACGGATCTCTCGTTAGAATTCGTCTTGATCAGCTCGTAATGCAGCTAATTGTTCCAAAATATCTTGTAGAATGCTGGGGTCCATGGTGGGTAAAGAGGTCTGAGAATCAGTGAGGAGGTACTCTCTATCATTACGGGTTGGCATGCAGGGACTACTCTAGTTGGTGATATGATATGCAATGCTACTATTGAACCCTAATCTACCAAATGCAATGCAAGACAACCTACTAATGCAATCTATTATGAATTCGGAAATCAGCAAATTTTCACAAAAGTAACTTAAAATTAAATGTTACTAATTTGTACTTTGGTTATTTCAGAATTAAAGTAGTAAATTAGTCACTATAAGAAATTAGATTGCAAACACGTTTTACGGTCATTCAAAGTCCGAAAGTAATCTGATCTATGGATGATGAGAACTATCCTGTCGCTAAGGCGTGCTAATTTAATATTTAGATTTAAATGGTGGGTAGGATGAGTGTGGTGGTAAATGTTCTAGGTTTTGCAATTTGACAAAAAATAAGTTTCAAAATAGGACTGTCATGCAAGAGAACTAGAACATAATTAGATAAACAAGTCCAGAAGAAAGGAGAACCTGTTACTTGTGGCGGATGCAGTCGACCGGAAGCGTCCGTTGTAAATTCTCGAACACGAAATTGGTGCCGGGTGGAGCTAGCTGGAGCGATGGGCCTGGATCTGTAGCACAAGGGCTCTCGGACTTCTGTACTGGGCTGAAAAGAGGTGCTGGATCGGGTTTGAAATAGGACCTGCAGCCGATTGGGCTTGGGCTCAAAGGGCTGGCGGCCTTGTGGGTTTGGGGTTCAGAAAGGGGCAGACTCTTGCTGTGTGGGCTTGGGATCAAGAGTGAAAAGAATAACAGGCATGCGGGCCGTGGGCTTGAAGAGGGGTTGTGGGTCTGTTGACGGTCCACGGGTGGAGTCAGCTTGAGAGAAAAGGGGAAATGAAACCAGGGGGGGAAGCGGAGGGGAAAGGAGAAGGTGGAGGCGGCGGTCTGGTGCAGCGGCAAACGGAGGTGGGCGTCGCGGCGGTGGCGTGTGACGGAGTTGGCGTGGTGGCGCGGCTCGGTGGGGAGGGAGACAACGACGCTCGGAGGAAGCGGGCGGAGCTCGGGTGGTCTGTCGGCTGCCCAACGGCGTCGCGGCTGGTTCGGGCGGCGCTGTGGTTGGCCGCGGGGAGGAGGCACCTCGATCGGTGGCGTCGCAGCTGGTCTGGACGGCGTAGCGGCACGGCGCGGGCTCGGATGACGAAGGAGAAGGCAAGGGCGGCAGAGAGCGGCACGGCGGAGGCGGCGGCAATGGCGTCGGCGGCGGAAACCCTTAGGGTTTCCCTTCGACAGAAACAGAGGTAAGAATTTTTTTTTTTTTTGGGAACCTTAACTGGTTCGGATTTCGAATGAGACCCGCTCCGATAACTGTGAACTCAGCACGTGCAGATCACGTGTCAATTTTTTTTTTTTTACTTGTTGGATGTTGGACCCGGGCTAATGGGTTTTGGGGGTAACGGGTTTAGAACTTACCCGTTACCACTCTTCTTCAACCTCCCGAACCTCCCGACCAAAACGGGAGGGTGACCCGGGCTGCTCGGCGGCCGTTGCGGATCGACCGAGGGGACCGGCGGCGCAGCCAATGGCCGCGGAACTGCGGTCGGCGGCGGCTGGATGCGGGGCGGAGGACGCGGCGGCGGTTGTAGCGGCGACTGCGTGTGGAATGGAGGGCGGACCGGCGGCTGCAGGCGGGGCGGCCGACGTAGTGGTGACTGCGGGTTCGAAGGATAAAACCGCAAGGAGGGCGATGACGTTCTTCTTCTTTCCGGCGGCGGGAACCGCTCGTGGCCCTTCGACACGCTCCGGTATCTGAGGTCGAGGTACAGCATAGTACTCGTGCGCCCACAGAAATCCGGAGATCCGGCGACGCTCGGCCATACACCGGCTGACGGTGGTTGCAGGTAGTGGGGCAGCGGCGGGTTGGGGTTGGTACGTCGGAGGAATCGCGACGATGGTAGCAGCGGACGGACGAACGGGGACGAAGACCCTGTTTCTCTTTTCTTTTTTTGTTTTGAAACCGAGGGATTGTTCCCCTCTATTCCTTCTTGCGACAACTGAGAGAGCGAGGGACCCCTTTTTCTAGTGAGCAGAACTGATGGAAGGAGGACCCTGATCTTGTTGTTGATGGGAACCGGGGAAAAGGAAGATTGTTGTTGGATCGGGGCTTTGGCAATAGAAGCAAAACCAATGGCTCTGATACCAAGTTGATGTAGAACCTATTCCAGAAGAAGAGGGAGAAGAGGAGGAAGAGGAGGAGAAGAATGAGAAGAGAAGAAGAGAGGAGGAGGATACGTGGGGGAGAAAATTTCTTAAACTTTCATTAATTCCTCATCATGAAAATAAGTCCCAATATATAGGACCAAAATACATAATTTGCATAAATCCCCTTTACAAAGAAATAAATCCTAATAACCCACAAATAACACAAATAACTCACAAATAAGCCCTAAAATGCAAATAAGCCCAGAAATAAAATAAACCACAAATAAACCCTAAAGGCAAATGAATCCAGACAGAAAATAAACAAATATGTAAATAAGATGGGGATCTAGCTGATGTCCCCATCAGTGATTTATTTGATTCTTTTTTTATCTGGTTTCCAGAGAAGGTTTTCTAGTGCGGTTGTGCTGGTTTCTTAATTTCTTGTTTGGTGTCTTCTTTTTTTTTTTTACTTTTGTGTCCAGTAGTGATCTTGGTGTCTAGTTTTGTGATCTTTTAGATGTGAACCTCATTCTATCGGATTAATTAAAACTCTTGAGGGTTTTGATCATCTATTTTTGTTTTTAGAATTGGTTTTATGCTAATTTCGGTAGATTTGGCAAAAGTGGCTTTCGAATTGTTTTTTTATAGGTTAAACAGGTTAAACAGGTCGGATCGGGTTGGGGAAATAGGTTACCTGTTTATTAAACAGGTTAAACGGGTCGGGTCGGGTTATCTGTTTATTAAACATGATAGGTTTGGGTTATAATTCCTTACCTGTTTAATAAATGAACATGTTGGATTCAGGTTTATGATTTCTGACCCGACCTGCATATGACCCGATCCGTTTATGTCCGACCCAACCCGATTGCCACCCCTAGCATCTTATTATCTACACTAAAGTTTGTGTTTGGGTGCAGGCTGAGAAGTATATAAGAAGTTACCATTCTCAAACTTTATTTACATTTCTTTTCTCACCCATTGGAAATGGTTAGATTAATCCTGCACTAGCTGCACCATATACTAGCAGTTTAGCTTGGATACTTCTGTTACTTTGAATTCATAATCAATGGTGCTAATAACAGCTTTTGCAGGTTTTGACAAATATGGTATAATGTAAATGTAGGAGGTGGTTACGAGAGTGGGTAGTTGCAATTCTGAGAATGATCAGCTGCTGAAGGAGTCTTATATCCCAAATACGTACTGTTACCAGACTTATCAGTAGAGCATCTTTCCCGGTTGTCCTATGATAGTTTATATCAACACCAAAACCAGTGGTCAACTTGGAGGTGATTTGATTGTAACATACGGTGCACTTCTTAACAGAGTACAGGTACTATTCATATACAGAAGATTATTACTTCGAATAGTACCTTGTACGATCAGATTTTAAACCTAAAACTAATTTGTGCCTCAGTTAGACTAAGAAAATGCATTCAGAATGCATGGCTTTTATTTAAATTGTATAATTTTGAGGTTTTTGATTTGAGTGAGGAAGCACGGATAAGGTGCTGCAGAAGCTTTATTGCTTTATTGATTTGAGTGAGGAAGCACCAAGTCTGAGGATCACCACTGCTTTTAGCTCCTTTCATCGCAGCTCCTTCCGGTTCGAGAAAGTGTGGCTTTCGTACCCCCAGTTCTAAAATATTGTTTGGGGGCCTGGGAGACTCCGGTGCGAGCGGATGCCATGTAGAGGATTTTTCGTAAGTTGGAGCTCACCAGGCGAAGGCTGCGCAGATGGAACCGAGAGGTGGTGGGCGACATTTTCAGATGGTTGGATGAGATGGAGGTGTCCATTGCTGACCTTCAGAGAAGGGAGGATAGTAGCATCAAGCTATTGGAGGACTGGAAAATTTAATTTGATGATGGTTCCTCCTTTTATGTCTCATCATGCTGCCTATGGAGTTGAAAATGTACTTCAATCATTTTCTGTTATCTTAATTGTTTTGCCTTGTTGTGTTCTGATTTTCAGCATTAGGTCAATTGTTTGTCTTGCCTAGCTTTTCTGGAAGTTTGAATCTCCGGGGAACTCCATGTACAAAGAAACAGAGAGATGTGAACTCATTTGCATGACCAAGTTTTATAAATTCATATAGATGGGACTCTGACTTCTATAGTGCTCTCCTTTTTTTCATTATTACATTTAGATTCTGATTTAATGGTGAGACTTATCTTCTTTGTATGTAGTTGATGTCCTTCTTGAGGTTGTGTGTTTTAAAAATGCTTGGCATGGACTGGTTCTACCCCCTCCAAAAGGACATGCGACTCGCCTTGCACAGGTAAATAGAGTATATGTTATTTCTCCAATGACTAGGATGCCTGTATACATAAGGAAACGGACTAGTAAAAATTGATGATACAGAGAGATTAACTTTGCTCCTCTCAAGAGAAAAGGATATAGAATACTCAGTCCAAAATCAATAATCAGACATCCAAACTTAAAATCCGCAATCTATACTAGTAAAAACATGTAGAAACCAAAAGTTATGTGTTTCAATGCTCTCTGACCTATGCATCAAGTAAATATAAAAATAAATTATTAAAATAATATGATACAATATTATGGTATGATCTTAGCATTGAAATTTTTTGATTTTCAATATATATGTTTGAACATATATAGATCATGCACAAAGGTGGATTTTCAATTTACATGCTTTATCATATATTTTAGACTGTTCATCTTTTCGTTCCTTTGATGCATTGGTTAGAGACTACTAAAATTTGTGGCTTTTTATTTCTAGGGATATTTTATGATATAAATCATGCCAATGGTATAAATCTTCAATTTCTAGAGTATGTGATTATTGATTTTAGACCTGAAAGGAGTAAATATCCTCTTCTCTCAAAGGAGATGGTGTATCAAAGTTCACCTCTTTCCTTATAAGACCCGTTAGTCGCCTGGCACAAGTGTGGGCAAAACAACTACATGAGTTAAATATATTCTCTAATCGCATATAGGCAAATCATATTCAATTCAAGTTCCATGAGGATGCAGCTGACTGCACAAACGAGAATTGGAGAGCCTTTGAAGGAGGGGGACAAGGTTGTGGAGATGATAAGTCAAGGTGCTTGTAAGTAGGGCTGATAATGGGTCGGGCCTCGAGCCTAACTGATATTTAGTTTTAGTCGGGCATTGGGCTAGGCCTTTTAAAATGTGATATTTTCTGTGTCCAAATCCGACTCATGATCAGCGCTACTTACAACCCAAAACTGCATAGCTAAATGCATCCATGATGCCCTAATAGCCTCATCAGTCATTCATCATGATAAAGGAGTGAACAATAAAAGTAAAAAAAAAATGCAAGCTTTTGGTGCAGCAGACTCATTCGCATAATCAGATTACATTGGCAGTGCTCATTTTAGTTGACTCGTCTTTAAGGTTGTCCCAAATTCTATTGCACAGTTATTGGTTAATAAATAACAATACCAGCTTTTGATTCCTGGTTTAGTTGTTTTGAAATTGGAAAATAAGAAAATGAGGGTCAATTGACTGGCACATTACATGTAGCCTTTTGCTGCATCTTCAACTAGGCTCATAGAATCAATCATGATAGTTGCTCAAAGGTCATGCAGCTGAAAATACGCTGATACGTGGAATGGTCGATGCAGCTTCTGCAAAAATAGTCAATCCCTGTTTTAGTTCAAGGTACAACCTCCACCTTTACTACCAAACTCAGTTACTTACATGGACATCTCAGAAATTGATTTGGGAGCTGATTATAGGCTGATGAAGCTTTTTGCTCAGCTTCATCTCAATCTTGCATGTGAGAACCTATGCAGGCGTGTGTTTAGTCCTATATCGGTTATTTGCTTGGTAGATCTTGGGTACTTATACATGATCAAGGAACCCAAATATTACCTTCCGGTTAGCCATTTTGGGTGAGATCTTGGGTTGTTACAAATAAGAAAGAACACGAAAATCATTTGAGGTAAGTACTATAGACTCTACGAGAGAAAAAGTTATATGCCAAGCTAAACAAAGGTAAATTATGGCCGGATAGCATTGCATAACTAAGGCATGTGATCTCCAAGGATGGAATTTCAGTGGACCCAAAGAAGATTGAAGCAGTGGTGAACTGGCCTCGTCCTGCCAATGTGACTGAGATCAGAAGCTTCTTGGGTTCGGTTGGATATTTCAGAAGATTTATAGAAGGATTTTTCCGGATAGCCACTCCTTTGATTCGTTTGACTTAAAAACGAACAAAGTATGAATGGAGTGAGGAATGTGAACAGAGTTTCCAAGAGTTGAAACGGAGGTTAGTATTTGCTCTTATTCTCACCCTACCATCCAGTACGGGGAGTTTCACCATTTACAGTGATGCCTCTAGAAAAGGATTGGGCTGTGTATTGATGCAGAATGATAAGGTAGTGGCATATGCCTCTAGATAGCTGAAACCTTATAAGCAAAACTATCCTACACATGATTTGGAATTGGCAGCGGTAGTCTTTGCTCTTAAGACGTGGCGGCACTATCTATATGGAGAGCTATGTGAAGTCTTTACTGATCATAAAAGCTTAAAATACATATTTACACAAAAGGAGCTTAATATGAGATAGAGGAGATGGCTGGAGCTGCTGAAAGATAATGACCTAAGCATAAAATATCATCCGAAAAAGGCTAATGTGGTGGCTGATGCTCTTAGTAGAAAGTCAACAATAGGAACCACAACTCTACTCAGCACTCAAAAGTAAATTATCAAATATCTCAACATAATGCAGATTGAGGTGACTGTTACGAGTGCTGGAGGTATGCTGGCTAGTCTGATGGTGAAACCGACATTGCTTGAGAGAATTAAGACTGCACAACAGATTGATGCTCACATATGTCAGCTTAAAGAAGATGTGGAAAGTGGGTTGCGATTCGAGCTCAAAATTTATCAAGATTGCACTCTTCGATTTGGAAGCAGATTATGTGTACCAAATGATGCTGAATTGAAGAGAGAAATTATGAAGGAAGCTCACCAGTCTCGCTTCTCTATTCATCCAGGTAGCACAAAAATATATAGAGATTTAAGGGAGCATTTCTGGTGGAATGGTATGAAAAGAGAAATAGCCAGTTTTGTGACTCGGTGCCTAGTATGCCAGCAGGTGAAAGCTGAACATCAGAGGCTTGTAGGATTGTTGGAGCCATTAGAGATACCAGAATGGAAGTGGGAACATATTACTATGGATTTTGTTATTAGACTTTCTAAGACAACTAAGAAGAATGATGCAGTATGGGTGATTGTGGACTATCTCACCAAATCAGCTTACTTTATACCCTTTAGGGTTGGCACTTCTCTTGAAAAGTTGGCACAAAGATATATTGATGAAGTCATGCGCCTACATGGTATACATGTTAGCATTGTGTCGGATCGGGACCCACGATTTGTATCCAGATTCTGGAGGAGTTTTCAGATTGCTATGGGAACTGAATTGAGGCTTAGTACTGCTTATCATCCTCAGACAGAAGGCCAGTCAGAGCGGACAATTAAAACCTTAGAGGATATGTTGAGACCATGTACAGTCGATCTTGGAGGTTGTTGGGATGATCATATAGCCCTGATAGAATTTGGTTATAATAACAACTATCATTCTAGCATCCAGATGGCGCTTTATAAAGCTCGATATAGAAGAAAATGCAGATCACCTATACATTGGGATGAGGTTGGAGAGAAGAGATTACTGGGTCGTGAGTTGGTGCAAATTACCAGAGAAAAGATTTTACTGATCAGGGAAAGGCTCAAGGTAGCTCAGGACAGACAGAAAAGTTGGGCAGACAGAAAAAGAAGAGAATTGAAATTCAAAGAGGGTGACTTTGTCTTCTTGAAGGTTTCACCCTCAAAAGGTATTATGAGATTTGGAAGACATAGTAAGTTGAGTCCTCGCTATATTGGCCCCATTAAGATTCTGAACAAAGTAGGAGAGGTTGCTTGCAAACTGGCTTTGCCACCAGAGCTATCAAGTGTACACAATATCTTCCATGTTTTTCTACTACGAAAATACATTGTAGATCTCAGTAATGTGGTAGAGTATAAGGCATTATAGGTTGAGAAAGATCTGACATATGAAGAATTTTCTCTATGCATCATTGATCATAAGGAGCATGCCTTGAGACGGCGCACCATTCCCTATGTGAAGATTCGTTGGAGTAATCATTCTGAAAGGGAAGCAACTTGGGAACTTGAAGATGAAATGCGTGCAAGGTATCCACAGCTTTTTGCAAATTCAGGTACGTAAATTTTGAGGACGAATTTTTTTTTATAAGGAGGAAAGAATGTGACTATTGGGCCTCTAGATAGGTTGAAGTCGACAACCCATCTGAAGACTCGAGAGGAGGTTTCCACCACAAGCGGTTACAACTGCCTGCTGAAGAGGCGGCCACCACGAACGCTGCCGTTCCTCCTTATGTCCCTCCCGATGTAGGCTACAAAAAGCCTTAGAAACCCCCTCAGAAACACCTCTACGACCCCTCACTCTCTCCTTTCTCTGTGATTAGAAGCTCTGTACCATTCCATTCTGATGAAACTTGTTATGACATTTGTAAATAAAAATTGTTCATTTATGTTATGAAATTTTAAGTGGCTTCATGTTATTGTATGTATATGTTTGCAACAGCATGGCCATGTCATGATCTGGATTCGGGACATGACATTTAGTGGTATCAGAGCGAACCCAGCCTATAACCTATGTGGACTAGGAGATACTGCAGTACAGATCCATTAGAATTGACCACAGGCCGATCGTGGTGTCTGTGGTTAGATTTGAATGGATTTGAACCCTTATCCTGATGAGTACGTCAGAGCTTAAATAGGAAGACTATATAAGGACCCATGCGGGCATGTGTTTAGTCCCATATTGGTTATTTGTTGGGTAGATCTTGGGTACTTATACAGGATCAAGGAATCCAAATAATACCTTTCGGCTAGCCATTTTGGGTGAAGTCCTAAACTAATACAAATGGTATCAGAGCGGACCCAGCCTATAACCTATGTGGACTAGGGGACACTGCAGTATAGATCCATTGGGGTTGACCACGGGCCGATCATGGTGTTTATGATTAGATTTGTATGGATTTGAACTCTTGGCCTGATGAGGACGTCAGGACTTAAACAGGGAGAGTATGTGAGGATTCATACGAGCGTGTGTTTAGTTCTATATCGATTATTTGCTGGGTAGATTTTGGATACTTATACAGGATCAAGAAGCCCAAATAATACCTTCCGGTTAGCCATTTTTTGGTGAGGTCCTGAGTTATTGCATTGCAGTCAGGCTTCATCACAATTTCATAGGCATCATCTAAATAATCTTCCTGCTTCTTTGGGGGTGATTTATTTATGAATCAAGACTAAAACAAAAAAAAATTTGTCACCAGAATCGTTTTTAGTCACCACAACGTCCAGATAGTAGCAAAGGTGATTGAACTACTGCCGAGTTTATATGCTCCAAATAGCCCATCCATTAGTGACCAGAGTTTTTACTAACACCAGCATTAATGCTAGGAGTTTTCCATTCGCCATATAAATGCCCGTATTACTAAGGAGGGTTCGACCATCATCAAGGTTCATTGCTTTACATGCAATAAATATTTAGCTATGAAATCTTTCTATTTATTATAATTTATTATATTGCTATATTGTGTTTCAAAAATAGTTGAAAAAAAAAGAGAAAAAACTGTACCACATGTATCATGCGGGGATGATATAAGTGATACTAGTATTAATGATAGAATTTTCTGTATAGAGACTCAACTTATGCAAAGTTTATTATTTTTCATGTGCATACAAGAGTTTCCATTCGGCCATCATTAAAGTACGTTGTTTATGTGCAATAGAAATTTAGTTACTGAAGCATTCTATTTATTATAATTTGTAATATCCGTAGTGCCATATTTTAAGAGTGATTTAAAAAATAAGAGAAGAAAAACAGTAATCATGTACCAACTTCTTTGTTCGAGAGTCCGAGCCGTATCATTTCTGTTTCCTTTTAACTCTATTAGTTTTAGCCGTTGGGCTCCTGATGATGTACAAAAAAACATCTGATAGCCCGCATAGAATTCCATGCAATGTTCGGAGCGCTCCGCAAATTCGCTGACAATAGTCATGCATCTGTTTCCCGTGATCTTTGAAGCTGTCTCTGCTTGATACAAACACAGCTTACCAGCAATCCGACACCTTCGCATGCCACGTGTCGGATATCATCCGCGACGCGGCTGAAACTCAATACGTTGCTGATGAAACTCAATACGTGTCCCTGTTTGCTGTTCCAAGTGTTAGAGGATGACCATATTTTGAACCCAACCGCCAAGAGTGGATCTATACCTGAGTACGTGATTATACGCTTCAAAAAGCCTATCCATTAGTGACCAGAGTTTTTCCTAACGCCAAAACATTAATGCTTGAAGTTTTCCATTGGCCATATAAATTTCTGTATTAATGACGAGAGCTCATAGCCATCATCTAACATGCACAAAAATTTAACCATAAAAACTATCAATTTATTATATTATTATATTATATTTTTAAAATAGTTGAAAAAAAATATTTATCATGAAAATATGATTTACACATTTCATGAAAAAATCTTTTTCATGAAAAATACGAAAAAATTATTTTTCCGTGAGCCGAATCTATTTTTATTTTTTTTTAAAAATTCCTTCAGCATCAAAAAAGCATTAAAGACCTAATTTTTATTAAGAATATAATAAAAATTACACATAACTTTCTCAGAAAAGTAAATGATCAACCAAACATAAGCACTCTGAAAATCTGTCATTTTTTCATTGTCAGTCAACCAACCAAACATGCTAAAAATACTTTCTCATACATTCTTTTTTAAGAAATCTATCTTTTAGAAATTATATTTTTTAAAAAAAAAATGATTCCCGCAAACCAAACGAGCTCTTAGTATTAATAATAAAAATTTGTATATAGAGACTTATACAAAGTTCTTAATCTTTCGTTCGCATACTGATATTAAATTATAATATGTTGACAATTTGACCATCATCAAAGCACATTGCTTATGTGCAATGAAAATTCAATTACTCAAGCATTCTAGTTTAGCCAAGAAAATTTTTGCCACCGGAATCGTTTTTAATCACAACGTCCAGATGGCAACAAAGGTGATCAAACTACTACCAAATTTATATGCTTCAAAAAAACTACCCATTAGTGGCGATCTCTCAAGTGGCTGCAGAATAAGCCATGAATCTTTTTCATGCCAGTATGCCACACATGCCCGCAACTTCACATTCGAGAGACATTTTAAAGCTTAGAACTGAAAGAGCACCATAAAAGGAAATGTGAAGCTGTCAATGTAGCAAAAGAAAAGAAAAAAAAAAATTGCATTACTTAGGAGAACATTGATCACATGCCCTTTGCATATTGCAAATAGTAAAGAGAGAGCAATATGATGCTAGATGCAGATATGAGACAATAGTTGGAATATGGAGAAGCTTAAAAAATATGATGCTTGGATCTTTAAACTCCAAATAATACACATCACATGTGAAAAATATACTGATATATGGCACAAGTAGCTTGAAGGTTCCATCTTGCTCCGGTGGAGGTAAAACGGAAAAGCAAGCTGAAGCTTCATGGAGCAAAGCTTTTGAAAACAGATCAAAGCATTGACTTGCCGAATTACTGCCTTGCATGATGATAATCTCCCATGCATTTGGTAATGGCCTCGTTAGCTTTCTGAGATTCAACTCTCTCCTCTCTTTTCTTCTTTTCTCTGCAGAATTAATATCATATAAAGAAAATATTGGCCACTTTAAAAGGAAAGGAGCTTTCATAAAATTAAGCCACAGTTTTAATATTTAATTCAAACTTGTAACTGAATGGTGAGTTAACCTGGTCACCATTTGATCATGCTAGGGGGAAATGCATGTAAATTCAATAAACCACATGAATATAATTGGAGGAATATATATTGCTTGCTACTGCTTGGACTGCAATATCAGGTTTGCAAGAGGTGCATTGGACTTTGGTATCCATGTATTGCGCTCTTGACATTCAGATCATGTTGAAGAAAACAAGCAATTATAGCATCTCTTGCAAAACAACGCAAACTAATGGCCAGGTTATCTTTTCTGACTTCTAAAGCTCATTTTCTTCTGTCCCATGGATGCAAATCTTATGAAATAAAAAACAAAAGAACTCCGCAATGCATGCTAAAGTACAACTGAACATACTTGACATGCTCTCATATGTATACCCATCTAATATGACATTATGATAGTAGAGCAAAACAAACTGCAAGATTTTCTTCTGGGACAAAAAAAAAATTACCTATCAACATATTCCTTCAGAAGCTCCTTGGCCTGAACCAATTTTGAAAGAAGATTGCGGTACACATCGAGGTCCCTATCCACACTTCGTTTGTTTATGTTCAAGGCCGCACAAAGCTGTCAAACAGAACAAACCGAGTCAGTATGGACCCACAACCAGGGAGAAACTGGAATTCCATGGAACGATGGACTTTATACTGAGCATTTTTCAATGATTTCGACAAGCAAAAACACCAGCTTGTTAAACAAAATAAACTGAATCTTCCTTAGTAATGATCTACATAAAACATATCATAGAATGCAGCAAATTGATCAAACATGGTTGAGTTGAACCTGATATACCAAAACAAGTGCTATTTTACAGGCAGAAGCTTATAGGTCAAAATGCATGAATCAACTGTTTTTTCAGTAAAAGAAGGAAGCAGAAGTTGCATATTTCGGCTAGAATTCACAGAGTTGAAAGTGCTATATTTACCTAGAGATCCAGTAACCAAACCAAGTGTTGGAGAAACAACGAATAGAAGTGACTTCAGGCTCCTCATAGAGTTACTGTGAACCATAGCATGCATATAAACTGCTTCTTAAATATGCAATAGTGGCAGCATAAATACAAAGTTGAAGGAAAAAAAGTAACACCAAACTCTAGCAAATTTTTGAAATACTGGTTCGCTATTAACTTATCTGACTATTTACATATAGATAATGTTTAAAAATGCCGGTTCATTATTCCTTAGACCTTTGTATGTAGGGGTGTCAACAAGCGGAGCCAAGTATCACGCTGCTCAACTGGGCTTGGTATATTAGAAGAGCTGTTCGAGCTCTGCTCAAGCTTTGAGCCGAGCTTTAATCAAGCTAAGCCAAACTTTCCCACTTTTTTTGAACCAAGCGCGGTTCAGGCTTGGCTCTGGATCTGAGCTCCAAAAGATGTTTGAGCTCGACTTGTTTTACAGCTGAGCTGAGTTTGAACGAGCAAATATCAAAACCAAGCCCAAGCTGCTCGTATGCTACTTCTGTAGCAAGACAAATCTTGGATACAAAAGAAATTAGACCTTAAAAAAGACCATGTTGGAATAAATTCTCAATAGCATCTTCGGGTACACTCTGAGCTTGGCAACATTGTGAGTCAGCATAAGCTCTAAGTACCGAGTACAAACAAGGAGACCAATTTCCTAACATTAATCCAAAGCTCAACGTGCATATCAAGACCAACATATATGATAGCAGGTTGCCAACATGTTGCCCTAACATTCCAGAGATAAGTGTTAGATGTATGCCCTAGAAGCCAATTTGGCTGACACATTGTTGATTCTAGGGACATAATTTTGTACTTGACTGTTTATTATTGAATAAATAAAAGGCATCTTTTCATTCATATTATTTATGTGTCTATGAATCGTCCAAGGAATTAATAAGATGATGATACATATTCTCAAGAGTTGAGAATTTGAGCCATGTATCATTGGTGATTAATTTCTAAATGCTCCTGATCAATGGATCATCACGAGGACGGTGATCGATCCGATCAGTGCACAGATCACTTTCCTTCTGGATGGATGAGACTTGAGTCCACAGTGTAGGGACACTGAAGTGATAGTGCAGGTGCTTGTTAGAGAACAAGGGTACTGAGCGTGACCAAGACAAGAAGTCACTTGGATGTCTATCCACTCGTCAGTGACTTGCTTGATGTTGCAGTAGTGTGACTGGTCCTTTGACCTGCGGTGCTTCGGCTACTCACAGTGAGGTTATTGTAGTTTGACTGCACACATACATGGTCTCTAGCCATATGGGTCCATGCAATGTAGATTGGCTGCAGTAAGTTCACTGTAGGAGTAGGGTATGCACCTATAAGGAACCTATCGACCTTGATAGAAGAGGAGTGATCCTATGTGATTTGTTAGACTGAGTTCTAAGACCTTGGCCAGGGCAGTAATATAAAGTGGAGAAAGAATTTTCCACTATCGAACTCGAGTCGAATAAATCTTGACATATGACAGACGATGGGGTTTGACGAGTTGTCCATGACCTCCGTCCTGTAGGGATCCACGATAGTAGGACTGTATCACACGTTAACTGCACCTAGAGGTTCATCATTCCATTCTGCTGGGTAGCCACTACATGCTGCTAGGTGTCACTGGTGGATGGTGGGACTCATAGGGATTATCTTGATGATCGATAAACCCTAATGAGTTGAGTTGGAATCGTTCCAACCCATTGAAAGGAGTTTTCAATGATATTGAGATAGAGATCACAATATATCTCACTACCAGTCAGAATAGAACCTATGGGGTCACACACACTAGAAGTATTGACCGATCCGATGGTTGAAATCGTGATTAGGAATCACAAGTAATCAATTTGATTGATAAGAAGTTGAAGAAAGGAACAAAGGGAATTAATTAATTGGACTTGAAACAAGAGTCCTACTTCGGGTAGGATTCCTAGAGTCCAAATTGGATTAGGACTGGGAATCCTAGTTGGAGTAGGAATGGGATTCCTACTTGGAATAGGATTCCTACAATCCTAATGAGATTAGGAATTTTGAATTAAAATTGGATTCCTACTTGGAGTAGGATTCCTAGAAATCCTAATTGGATTAGGACTTCGGATTCAAATAGAGTCCTAATTGGATTAGGACTAAAATTAAATACATCCTAATTGGATTAGGATTCCTTAAGTCTAAATTAATTATTAATCTAATGAATCAACATGACTCCTAATTGGATTAGGATTGAAGAGTTCAATTGAGTCATGGTTCATTCAAGTCCTAATTGGATTAGGACTAGCATAGATTGAACCCAAAATTGGCTAATCCTAATTAGATTAGGATTAAACCATGAGAGAGGCACCTAATCCTCTTTGGAAGAGGATTAGGCTAACCAAGTAAGAGGGGCATCAGCCCCTCTCCAATTGGTTAGGGCGACAAGAAGAGAGAAGGGGCCGGCGCTCCAAAGAAAGAAGGTTGTCAAGGGCTCCTAACTTGTAGGAGCCCTTGATGCTTATAAAAAGGGACCTAGGGCCGGCGCCCTATGTGTGTGCTCTCTTCCCCCTCTTGCTGCCGCCACCAGCCCCTCTCCTCTCTTAGTTCAGCCGCAAGCAAGGGAAAAGGATCTCCAAGTGTTGGCGGCCTCCTCCCCTTCCCTTCCTTCATCCAACGCAAGGAACAAAAGAAGGCTGCGTGGGGTTCTTTCTTCTTCCTCATCTTCATCCTTCTTCTTCCTCCTCTCAAGCACAATCAAGGGTTGATTGAAAGAGAGGAGATCAGCCATCAAAAGAAGTCTTTGCAAA